>NC_142884.1:29408946-29466446 GCF_051225735.1 Oryctolagus cuniculus | reverse complement strand
GCCACGTGACCTTGAGAAGTGCTTCTGCTTCCCCTGTGAAACGTGAGCTGGGGATGGTACTACCTGCTTGAAGGCCCATGCTGGGACCCGCAGAGGCTCAAAAGAGCCAGGGCAGGAAGGCGGGTCCCTCTTCTGCATTGGCCCCAGGCTCACCAGGTCCACCTTGGAGAGAGGCTTCTGCGCCTGCTTAGCAAGACCCAGGGCTTCCCTTCCATGCTCTGCTTGTACCGGTGTGGCTTTCTCCTTTAGAGCAGTGATTCCCTACTGGGGCTGATTCCTCACCCCGCACCCCCAGTGCTGGACGGGGGTATTTGGCAATGTCTGGATGCAATCTTGGCCAGCACAGGTGAGGAAGGGGGTAGAACCTGGCATTGACTGGACAGAGGCCACGGAAGCTGCTAGGCGTCCTACGATGCACAGGATGGCCCCGAGACAAAGAAGCATCGGATGTAACATGTCCGTGGTCCTGGCGTCGAGACACTCTGGGCTGGCTATGACGCCAGGACCCGCAGGTACCTGGTTTGCCTGTCAGAGACTCCCCTTACCCAGTATCCTCTGTGCTTTCACCTGGCCCACAGCAGGTGGAGAATAAATAATGGTTGGATGCATGAAAGAAATGGAGGTGTATGGCAGGACTCCTGGTAGACCTCCTACCAGGCTCGTATTTCCTGAAAGGGCCCTGGTGGCCTCTCTTGGGTGCAGCCTGCTTGCCTATGCTTAGCCCACTCTGTGGCTCGTCCAGCCCCTCCGACCACCCTCCTTACTGGACAAAGGCTCCTGTGCTCTGACCCTGAACTTGGCCTGGCCTGGAGGAAGCAGGCAGCTGGCCAGAAGCAGGTTCCTGGTGCCCTCGCTGGCTCTGCATGTGCTGTCGCGATCAGCCATAACCCGAGAATCCCATGTAGGATTCCAGACAGAAATGCACTGCCTGCTGCGCTGTTTCCTGGGCCCGTAACCAGGAGGAAGCGGGAGGACTGTGACTAACCCTCCTGGGAGCCAAGCCTGGGCAGTGCCTCTCAGGAAGGATGCTCAAAGAAACATGGCTGCCCAGGATTCTCCCAGCAGTCCCTGGTGCACCGTCTGTAAAGCAAAGGGATCCCAGCTTCTGGGCAGAGGCTCGCTGGCTGGCCAGTCCTGCAAGACCCAGAGGAGAGCCAAGTCCCCAGCGATGAGGTCAGGCCAGTGTCTGCCCTGTCACTCTGCCTGTGTGGCCTGAGGCTGATGGCCAGGGTCCCCAGACAAAGTCAGTAGGGGATGGATGGGAGGAGCGATGAGGTCCGCCCTCCATTGCTGTGGTTTGAATTGCCTCCAAAAATCTTTGCACTGCAAATGTAGTCCCCGAGGTGACTGTGCTGGGAGGGGGGGGGGTGTTGGAGGAGGTGTTCAGGTGGGAGCCTCCTGGGTGGATTCTTGCCCATAGAAAGAACGGGGCGGGGAGTGGGGGAAACGTGGCCCCTTTGTCCTTCTGCTGTCCCAGGACAACGGGGTGCCTTTGTCTTGGAGGACACAGCATTTGGCATTTGGGCTTGAAGGGGGTCCTGCCAGACACCACACCTGCCAGCACCTTGATCTTGGTCTTCCCAGCCTCCAGAACTCTGAGCGAGAATCCCTGCTCTGGACAAAACGCGCAGCCTCGGGTTCTATGTGTGGCCGCAGAGACGGGCAGAGAGGGACAGAGTCGGTCCGTCACTCACAGCACAGTCACTTTAGGCTCCCCGGGAGGGCGGAGGAGTCCAGGGCGGGGGCGGGGCCTGCTGGAGGGTGGAGGGACACAGGAGGGACTTAGCGGAGCACGATATGCCACAGGGCAGTTCTGGCGGCCTCGACCTGCCCCTTTTCTCCCTGAGGGTCCTCTGGTTCGCGCTGAGAGTGGTGCCTGACCGTACATGTGCTTCATGGAGGGGTCCGCCTTTGCCTGTGCAGGGCAGGGCGAGCACCCCGCCTCAGCTCTGCGACCCACGCACGCGTTGTCGGTCATCTCTCCTCCCCACACAAGGCCCTGCCACGCTGGCCGGCACGCTTAGCCCGCTTTGCTCGCTGCTGTGGAGGGAAACCCCTGGGGCAGGACAGGTTGCTACCCCAAGGTTCTGCCCCTGGGAGGCCCCAGGCGCTCTGCAGCCAGAGGCAGCTCAGCCCTGCAGAGCGCCCCTAATTGACTTCCCATAACTGCCCTGAAGGCCTGGAGCAACAGTTAAGAATCACATTACCGCCTTTTATTGTCTCTAATTTTTACCCAAATGCTTTCTGCTGCGCCAGCTGAACGGCGCTCTCATTTCACTGCGCACATCCAGGGGCCCTGCCGGCCGCGCCGAGCAGCGTGGGTGCATTTTCCGGAGAGCTCCACCCCTTCCTTCCCTGCTCTGCCCCTCCTCTCCCCTCCCCTCCCTGCGAGGGCTGCCGGGGTGGAGGGGCCGTCCGGGGCTTCCACTGGGAGCCAGGGCTGCAGCGCACCCAGTACCTGTGTGGGCACAGCGGCTGGGCTGCCCGAGCCTCTGCCCTGAGCACCTTGCTCGGGAGGCTCCGTTGGGTGACAGTGCAGCCGGCCAGACGGTTTGCAAGTGACAGAAACCCCATAGACTGAGCGTACAAAAGGGGGTGTGGTCCTCAGGGCACTGGAAGGCTTGGGAGTACTTTAACCTCAAGTGGTTGGAGGGAAGACAAGCCTGGACTCCATGGGGGGCTACCCCTCGCTCCGCCCTTTCCATCTCCACCTTCTGCCTTCCACACAGCAAGGGTACAGCCCTGCTCCTACACCGCCCAGCCAGCAGTCCCTGCAGAACAGCTTCTGCCCACAGGATCCAAGCACGAGTCCTGGCTGTCCCCGGCCAGCCTCAACCCAGCCCTGTGCACAGGGCAATGCCCAGGTTGGCTGGCCAGGTCTGAGCCCCAGAGCCCCAGCCTGGTAGATGACGGGGTAAGGATGGGAGTCAGGTTTAGCCACATGGACCGAGAATGAAAGCAGTGACTCCCCGATGGGACAGCCAGGAGTTGCGGTCACAGGTAGGGATGGTCTTCAGCCATCCTTCCTGCCTTAGTCCCTCCTCGGGGTCTAGAGCTGGGTGGGACAGCAGGCTCTGCGGGGGCACCTGTGTCATGCCATTGCTACTGTTGCCATCTTCAGTGTCAAGGCAGATGGGATTAGGCACCATCATGGGATGCACCACACTGGCAGTGTCCCCGTCCCCCTGAGCAGCACCCCATACCCCGCCACCGGCTCCCTACACTGTCCACAGGGTTCCGGCTCTGTCCACGTGGGACTATCCCAGCTCCTCACTGGATGGCAGGAACGGGCTTCCTAAAGAAGAGGGGCTTGGCAGGGCTGGGAGGGAGCTTGGGGCAGCCTCCGGGAGCAGGACGCCTCCTGGGCTGCAGCCCGCGGCCCCAGGGAGCTCTTCTGCCCCAGCCCCTTGTCTCCAGGGCTCTGAGGACGGTCTTTCTCTGCCCAAGCTCAGCTGCAAAGGCACAGAGCCTTGAGGGATGAGGGCTGCTGTCTCTGGCCCCAGTGTGAGGATGTGGGGATCCGTGAGGCCCTCTCTCCAACACAGGTGAGCTTGGGAAACGAGCCAGAAGTTTTCACCAGGAGGGATGAGTACGGGGAAGAGGCAGCATTTGGGGAAACCGAGGCAGCCCCAGGGGCGGGGTGTCTTTCAGACACCTCGGAGGAGGTAAGTGTGCATTGACAAATGTCCCAAATCTGCAAGGCCACTGTCCTGCTGAGTGGCCCTGATGAATTCCGCGACTTCCCCTGGCCGCCGCCTCCCACCTTTATCAGGGGCTCGGGAGCTTCATGCCTTTCCAGACCTCAAGTTCATTCCCTTCCTCGGAGAGGCCAAAAACGTGTTTGGCTGAGCCGGGAACTCCTTGCAGCTGCCTGGCCTGAAGAAGAGGACTCATCCACACAGACACCACCTCCCACCCTGGCCAGCTTAGATTCCAAGTCTCTGGCGTGGCTTCCAGGTTCTTGCCCTTGAGCACCGAGCCCTGCTCAGCCAAAACGCCCACCGCTGGAGCCCAGGACTCCAGCCCTCACATGCATGCAGAGCACCCCGGGGAAAATGTGGGGTTCCTTCCCTCCTTCTCTTGCATGTCCAGCTGGGGTTGATTTCTTTTTAGCAGAGCGAATCCAGAAAGCTGGCCACCACGTCAGATGCCGCTGGCCAGAGGGATGACTGCCTAAGCATGGATGCCAAAGTCGGGGTACGCGGTCGGGGTTGGAGCTTCTCACCTGGGCCACCTTCTGAGAGCACGGCTGTGTCATGCCTCCCCTTCCTGTGCCGACGACGGACCTACTTCAGGCCACATCCTCAGCGTGGGTCTCCACCCGCTTGGTTGTGAGATCAGGTCCGTTGACCAGGGATGCATTAGGCAGGCGAGACATGTAGCAGCCACGCTTCCTCCTCTTCTCCTTCCTCCCCTTCTGTTCTTTCTTTAATAGTATGCGTGTGATTACAAAATTAAGATATTCTTTTTGTCACACATTCAACTGCTACCCACTCATCCATCCATCAATTTACCCATCTATCTGGCAATCCATCTATCAGTCCACCCATCCATCTGTCTGTCCATCCATCCATCCATCCATCCAGCCTGCCTGCCTGCCTTCCACCTTTTGGGTATTTCCTGGACAGCTCTTTCATTCTCTTTCTATGAGAGCAAAGATCATTGAGTTCCCCCAGGCTGCATTTGGTTGCCCTGCCCCGGCTCCTGTTCTGCTTCATTCTCTTGGCGCAGGGACAGACTCAAAAAGTCAGGAACAGCCTAGCAACAAGACCTGCTCCTCCTGTGCAGTGACCACGGGGCATCTCCTCTCCCCAGTCCCTCCGGGGCAATGCCTCTGGGCTATCACTCTCTGGTTACATGTGGCCCTGTCTTTGATTTGAGCAGATGGACAGGGCCCCAGAAGAATCGGTAGAGCAACCTAGGACAGAAAATGGAGTTTCATCCTTGGGTAGAATTCCCATTGAGATACAGATTCATGGTTTCCAGAGGTTAGCTGGAATGGTGCATAAAAAAAAAAAGAATTGCGGCTGCTTTGGAATAGGGTACAGGAAGAATGGGAAGAATAGGATACTGGAAGATGGAGTATCCCATCCCGGGATACTCCTCGTGCAGCTGCTTTTTCTGACTGCACCAATGACTCTGTCGTGTTCTTCCAGCTCCTGTTGCCAAGCCCGGGAGGTGTGGAGGAGACTGGTGGTCCTGCATGCTGATGGAGAGGTGGTCGCTCTGCCCGAGCAGACCACGGCAGGGAGTGGGCCCCTCAGTGGGGAGGCAGCAGCTCCTCCCCAGTCCCCTCACCTTCCCCGATCTTGGACCACACACGTCCTGTCTCTTGCCATGCTGGTGGCCAAGCTTTGGTGGACATCAGTGTCCCCCGCTTCCACACTGTGTCCTGTCCGCACAGAGCCCGTGGGCCTGAACGAAGGCCCTTCCTTCTCCACTGGACAGCTCCCCAGCCTTCCAGGTCCTTCCAACCCTGACCGCCTTCCTTTTGCTTATGGTCGCATGCCCCTCTGAAGATGGCCTGGGCCTGGACCTACTCAGCTGGAGATGGAGACAAAAGAGACAGGGAGGTGACCGAGCCTGCTCGCTTTTTTTTTTTCTAAGATTTATTTATTTTACTTGAAAGTCAGAGTTACACAGAGAGAGAAGGAGGAGCAGAGAGAGAGATAGAGAGAGAGAGAGAGGTCTTCCACCCGCTGGTTCACTCCCCAATCGGTGCAGCAGCCGGAGCTGCGGTGATCTGAAGCTTCTTCTGGGTCTCCCATGCAGGTGCAGGGGCCTAAGGACTTGGGCCATCTTCTACTGCTTTCCCAGGCCATGTCAGAGAGCTGGATCAGAAGTGGAGCAGCCAGAACTCCAACCAGCGCTCATATGGGATGCTGGCACTGCAGGCGACGGCTTTACTTGCTACGCCATAGCGCTGGCCCTGCTCACTTTCTTATGTACCGATCCACACTCACCCTGCTCCAGAAGCACATACTATGGATGACAAAAGTATATAGAGCACCATGGTATGAAAATAGAAAATAGAGCAAGGCAAAGGGAAACTAAGGTGTGGACAATGAACTAAGGCTGGGGATGAATTCAATGGAGACCATGAACTGCAGGAGGTTGCAGGACGTTGGTGGGGGTCTCCGTGAAGCAAGCTCCCTATACAGATGTCAGAAACAGGGAGAGCTGACCCACACTGCAAACCTACATTGTCTCACTTGATGAAGGGATTTTGTCAGAAGCGTTTTGGAAGAAAGTTTCCTCAAGTGCATTTGAAATGAGATATGGCTTAGAGCAACTCCATTTACAGAGAGTTTGTTGAAGCAGCTACATGAAGAGCCTTCTTTTAGTGCCCACCTCTGTGAGCCCCTCTGTTTTTGGGTGGGTTCGGCCACTTCAGGCAAGCCACTGTGTTGGGATAAGTAGGCGCTGTCAAGTGTCCTGGGTGCAGGTGATGTGGTGCGGCTTGTTCAGGCACCCCAGTGATGCCAGCAACTCCTCTCAAAGCACTGGTTAGAGTCCTGGCTACTCAGCTGCAGATCCAGCTTCCTGCTCATACGCCTAGGAAGGCACCAGCAGATGGCTCAAGGGGCCTGTGCTGTGGTGCAGTGGGTTAAGGTGACGCCTGCAGTGCCAGCATCCAATATGGGCACCGGCTCAAGTCCAGGCTCCTCCACTTCTGATCCAGCTCCCTGCTAATGTGCCTGGGAAAGCAGCAGAAGATGGCCCAAGTCCTTGGGCCCCTGCATCCATGTAGGAGACCCAAATGAAGCTGCTAGCTCCTGACTTCAGCCTGGTCCAGCCCTAGATATTGTGACCATCTTGGGGGTGAATCGCAGGTGGAAGATTCTCTCTCTCTCTCTCTCTCTCTCTCTCTCTCTCGTGCCTCATTCCCTCTGGTGTCACTCAGTCTTTCAAATAGATAAACACATCTTAAAACATGTATGTGTGAAGTCTCCTCTCTCTCAGGAGGTGCTGGAGTGGGGTAGGGGAGAGGAGTGTGCAGCCCTGGGGCACACATGGGGGATATGGGGAAGTGGCCTCCCACAAAGCTGGCCTGGGACACGTAACCCAACATCTGGCGTTTGCTGATTATCTTTCCTGCTGTCATTTTCCTATAGTAGTTTTAATCTTGCCAATGCACTTCTCGAGTTGGTGTTATTGAGTGCCTCCTTTATGACAGGCTCTGCCCTAGGCTCCAGGCTAAGATGGCAACCTCAAAGCAAGCCTAGTCCTTGTACTCCAGGCTCAGGAGAGAAATAAATGTTAGGCAAAGATTCACACAAATAAAGGACAGTTAAAGGACGGTCACCACTGCTTAAGTGTCCTGAGGAGGTTCATGGAGCCGGGGGAGAGCACAGGAGGAGCTGGCCCCTGCACAGAGAGGGGCTTGTCTAGCTGCCCGTGAGCAGAGGACATGGTGTCCTGTCAGCACCCACATGATCCAGCTTAGGTTTGAAGCGGTGCCTAGGGTGGCGGGGGTGGACAGGGTGGAGGCTGAGAGGGGCATGGCTGGGAAAGCAGGGTGGAGGGGCTGAGCAGCAGGTGCAAAGCCTGGCTGTGTGCAAGGTGAGGCCAATGTGGGGGCGTGGCTGAATAGGGGCGTGGCCAAATGT
The DNA here is from genome assembly GCF_051225735.1 of Oryctolagus cuniculus. Taxonomy (NCBI): domain Eukaryota; kingdom Metazoa; phylum Chordata; class Mammalia; order Lagomorpha; family Leporidae; genus Oryctolagus; species Oryctolagus cuniculus. Next base: position 29,458,836 of record NC_142884.1, on the reverse strand, counting down.
GGGTGAGCAGCTGGATGTGGATTTCGTGGCTAAGCTTGGAGGGCGTGACCAAATCTGGAAGGTGTGGCCTAGCCCGGAGGGCGTGGCTGAAAGCGTTGGGTACAGCGTAGGAGAAGGCGGACCCCAGCAGGCATGGGAGAGGGGGAGTCCTCAGTGTCCAGAGGTGGCATGGGTCAGGGGTGATGTGACCAGTGCCTGGTGGCCTGCACTGTGACCCTTGGGGCCTTCTCTGACGCCCTAAGATGGCAGCCTGTGTTCGGGGGTGCTTGCCAGCACTTGTTGAATCTGCATGGGTTGAATCTGCTGTGGAGCCCTGGACCTCCTGGGGCAGGGGACAGTGTGTCCCCAGGAGGGCTGCATCCCCTACCTTGCACGGAGGCCATGCCTCCAGCCTGTTCCTGCTGGCTGGTGTCTAGCGACAGAACTTCTAGGCGGATGCAGAAAGAAAATCACAGGGATAATTCTGCAGACAGCATCCCTGTGAGGTCTCTGCTGATAATGACAGAGCTGGCCCCACTCAGCTGCAGCCAGGCCACCGGCTGGGCCCCCGTCAGGAGCCGCAGGTATGCTCCAAACACAAGGATCAGCGCTCTGATTTCTGCAGACATGGTTCTGACTTCCCTCTTCCGGTCCCTCTCCCCCTTCCCTCCTCCTGGCCTCTTTCTCCTCTTTCTATGTCAGGGTGATTTTTAAAAATCCCAGAAAATGGCAAAACGCCTCCAATAATAAGAGAGAGAATTAAGCCAAATTAATTACAGCAAAAATAAGAGGAATTAGGCTTCATTTAAGCAGGTAACAGAAGGGGACCAAGCCAGTCTTTCCCTCTTACCAGACAGAGCCTGCCCCAGCTGGTTTTTTTTTTTTCTTTGCCAAACAGGAGGGCACCATGGCTGCCTTGGTTAGACAGCTCTTCCCCCTCGCTCGCATCGTCTTCCGGCCTGGGATGACAGCCGTGCAAGTCGCTGGCTGCCCGTGGGTGAATTTTATCATTATTAAGGTTCCGTGCCAACCTCCTCCCTTTACTTCCTCCCCATCGAAAGTTTCAGGGGTAATAAATTCTTCTGATTTAGCAATTATGGGAGCCCAGAATTAGTCAAATGCCGGATTTGAGACCGAAGGAGAGCGGGGAGCCGGTGGGCTTTTGCCGAGCTGCCGCTGAAGGATCTGGCAGAGATGGTGCCTTGTTAAATCTGGAATTGGATGGGTTTGAATGCAAGAGCATAGCTCCAACCCTCACCTCTCTCTCTAAGCAGAAAAATAGTTATGTTTGTGGGTGACATATTCCTGAAGTCAACTGAGCTAAACCACTGTGCCGGAATACATTACACTGACTTGTCTGGGGCTCTGCTTTCCCAGGCACGACGCAGAGTTGGCTAGTAATAAAAATAAATAAGAATTATATATCATTTCATTCATTTTTTGGTATTACATTTGCAAAATGCATAAGAATATAACACAACGTGTCGCAATAGTGTTTTAGAAAATATGAAGATAAAATTAATCCTTGCTGCAGAATGATGGATGCAGGTGGATTAAAACAGAAAGGAGCAATGGGGGCTTGGAAGATGCTGCCAGGGTCAGGGCTAGGCTGAGCTCTGTGCTCTCTATGGGCTGCTGGGACCAGACTGGGCCTGTGCACCACCCGACCCGGACAGGGAGCTCCTCCCAGGGCTGGCTTGCATGTGCTGTGGACGGGGTGGTCATCGTCTGCCCTGGGCTGGGCAGTCACTGCCTGGATCCTTTCCCCCTGAGGCTCCTGGGTACCAGTCGGAGCCTCGTTTCTCAAGGGCGGACCCGTTTGGGAAGAGAGATGACCAGGGAGTCGTGGCAGCTAGGCACCAGCTGGGGGCAGGACAAGTGTTTGTTCATGGTTTACTCTTGATGTAGCAGCCCTGAGCTGGGATGATTGCAGTGAGATGTTGATAACAGAGGGTTCTGACCCCAGTTGGCATCCTAGGGTTTACCTAAAGTGCCACGACAAACGCTTGGGCGTTTGTTTATTAAGGACAAACCTTAATAATGACACATGCTTGGGCTCGGGGCTGTCAGAGGTGGGGAGGACCCCCACTGTCCCTGTGAATTCCAGAATGGAGGGCCAAGGTAGATGCACCACGGCACCGCGTGCCCTCTTAGGAATCCCAGTGTCACATTGGAGGAGGCGGGGCAGGGAGAGCTCCGACCCACACTGTGACATCTGCTGTGGCATCTGTCCCTTCCCCAAGTGCACGGGCACACATGCGAATGTGCACACACACGGGGGTGCAGGCACCGATGGAGATGCACCTAGGGGATGCCCACACCCCAACACGTACGTGTGTGTGTGTGTGTGTGTAACCACACTTGCAGAGGCCCGAGTATGCATGTGAGCACACACACACACAGGACAGCCAGCCCATCCCATTCCCAGGGCTTCCTCCAAGCGGGACTTGGCCCACCTTCCTCGCCAGGGCAGTAGGGACCCCAGTGCTGTCAGCCTCCCCTCCCCCTCTCACCAGGACCCAGCCCCAGGCCCGGCCTCTTAGTTGCCTGGCTTCCCTTGAGCCTTCTGGCGCATTCTCTCCCTAACAGGCAGAGGAATCTTCTGCCTCAGGCCCCTCAGTGGGCCCCGTTGCTCTGGGAACACAGCCCCCTCCTCGCACCTGTGAAGCCCGCCTGGTGTAGCCCCGCCCACAGCCCTCTGTGTCTCAGCCTCCCTGGGCTTGCTCAGACACCCGCACCTGGCCCTAGGCCCTCCCCCCAGAGCTCAGGTTCCCTGCACAGCTCCCCACCCGGTCCCCTCCCTGCCAACACTCACAGTAGTGCCACCTTCCCTCCCTCTGAGCAGGTGCATTTGCCAGTTACCTGAGCGCCTGTGGGACTCTGCGGGTGCTTCCTCCCAGCAAACTGCTCCGGGGGGTCCGCTGTGCCCCCGCCCCCACTGATGCTCATGTTGTCTCATGCAGGTGAATTTGTGCTGCCACCCCAGACGGCTGCACAGCCCAAGGCCCCTCCCTGTCCCCGCAAGTCCCTCAGGAGGACCTGGGGAGGGTTCCCCTTTTCACAGAGGAGGTCACCAGCGACCTAGGACAAGGACCTCAATGTTCTGACTCCTGGCTGGATGCAGAGGGGCTTGGTGGTGGCCCTGAGGGTCTCCCCACAAGGTCCCCCTGTCTCCCACATCTACAGGCCCCAGCACTAGTGGAAGACGGAAGCTTCTGGAGCCTGCTGGGGGCTGCCAGGTCCTGCCAGGGGGAGGGATGCCCCAGGGAGCAGGGGTGCATGTGAGTGTGTGTGTGACACAGGCAAGGAACATGGCCTCCCGCTGTGACCCTCCCAGAGGAAGACGCAACGCTCTGCCTGCTCAGAGGCACGAGAGAGCTAAGATGAGTGATAGGACCCGGGACTTGGGGACCCAGAGCTCCCTGGTGGGCAGGGCAGCGGAGAACAGGGCCCTGGGCTGCCCCTCCCAGAGCGGTGGGTTCCCAGGGCAAGGGAAACCCCACTCCCCACCCGTGACCCAGCAGGGAGTGAGCCCCGCTGACGCTCAGGGTCTGGGGGCAGGGGAGGAGAGGGGAGGGGCGGAATGCACGGACCTGGAGGTGTCTTGGGCTGGGGTGGGCAGGGAGAGGCACCAGGAGGCCAGCATCAGGGAGGTTCTGTCCCCTCTTTCTGCCTGCCAGTATATTGTCCCTGGCCACCTCTACCACGGCCCAGGCCAAGGACGGCAGGCAGCGCTGCAGGCAGAGAGAGGCAGGGATGGAAGCTGCCCCAGATGTTGGCCTAGTGGCTGCTGGCCTGCCCTGACTCAGGTGCCCTCCACCCCCACTCCCTGCATCTCAGTGACTCTAGTGGCTTTAGGATGACAGATCTGTGCAAGGCAGCACCTGTGCCTTCCAGGCTGCTCCTCCGGAGGCTTCCCCACACCCAGGGCCCCTCATGCCCCACGTCTGCAGCCACCCAGGTCCCATCTGTTGCTCATGCCTTTACTGGGTGGTAGCCGATGAAACTCTGGGCTTTTCAAGAGAGCAGCCTCCGCTAATGTGTTCTGCTCGGCACTGGCCCAGCTCACCAACACAGGTTCTGGGTGGGCATTCAGGCCAGTGGTTGGGATGCCTACGTCCCACGTCAGAGCGGCTGGCTTCAAGTCCCAGGTCCACTTCCAATTCCAGCTTCCTATAAATGCACCCCCTGGCAAGTAGCAGGTGACGGCTCTGGTCCTTGAGTCCCACCCCTTTGGGAGAACCAAATTGAAACCCAGGCTCCTGGCTTTGGCCCAGCCCAGCCTGGGCTGTCATGGGCATTGGAGGAGTGAACTGGCAGATGGGAGATCTCTCTCTGCCTTTCAAATAAACAAAATAAAATAAATCGCATAGATTCAACGAATGAACACGAGAGAGGAGTGTCTGAGTGTGATCATTTGCACACGTTTCTGGGTGAGCACACGTGCACATATCTGTGCGTGTGTACAGGTATGTGTGTGTCTGGTTAGAGTGTGTGCCTTGTGTCCATGTGAGTGTGCAGGGGGATTCCGTGAGTGTGTGCACATGTGAATACATGTGTGTGGGTCTAGTGTGTGCACCATGAGTATGCACCGTGTACATGGATGTTGTGCACTGAATACTGGTGTCTCCCCAAAGTTCCTATGCTGATGCCCTGGCTCCCGCTGTGAGGTGGTGAGCGGGGTTAGATGAGGCCCTGCAGCACAGCTGTGGCAACGGGGTTGGTGCTTGGAGGAGGGAGGGACATGAGGGCTTACCCCCTCTCTGCCACGCGAGGACACAGCGAGAAGGTGGCCCTCGGCAAATCAGGAACACGCCTCTCCCCAGCTCCGAACTTGCCAGCAACCTGAGCTCAGGCTCCCTGCTCCCAGCGTCGTGAGAGGTAAATGGAACTGCAGGATAGCAGCCTGAGCTGACCAAAGCAGCAGGTGCAGCACATGTGTGTGGGTGCATGTGTGTATGGATGTGTGTGTGTGTGTGTTGACATTGTTCCCTGATCTCAGATATCATGGATGGATCATCCCAGACCAGCCTCTCAGAGCCCTCCAAGTCCAGGTCTCCCTTCCACAGCGTTCATTGGTATCTCTGCACACTGCTTCACACATCTCTGCACACCACCCTATATGTCTCAGCAAACCGCCCTATATGTCTGCACACTGCCCTGTATGTCTCTGCACACTGCCTTGCAGGGCCAACAGTGCCCACAGAAATTCCAATTCTCAGAGCTTCCTGAAAACTCCAGTCAGAAGCTGCTTACCCTGGTCAGTGTCTGGTCTCGTGTCAGCGCATTCTTTCCCAGCCCCTGTTGGCCACCCGGGCAGCTGCTCCTAGTGGACGTGGGTCAAGTGCGTCTGGGGAGATGGGACAGCCACCAGAGCCTTTCAACAGGAACCACATGGAGCGACACCGGTGCTTCCATGCTGCAGCCTCTGCTAAGACCTCTGGGTACCAAGCACTGGGCTGGCCCCTGAGGTGCAGGGAGGGCCCCAAGTCCCAGGCTGTGGTCAGGGCACCCCAAGAGGGAATGATGGAGGCCCCGGGGGCAGGGCAGCTGTGCTGAGCCCAGTGACAACCTGGATTGGCTGGAGTGTGCTGGGGGTCCCTAGAAGCAGGTGCAGTACTCATGGGCCTGGCAGCTGTGAGGACATGGCCAATGGCTCTCTGCCAGTGTGGACCTCACAGGTGCGTCCCCGACATTCTGCAGCTGAGTTGTGGTCCTGGAAGGTGGCGGGAACCTCAGTGACAGGGCGTCTGGGTGCTGCCCCATGGATGGGTTGGACCGGGCAAGGGCAAGCAGCCGTGACCAGCGGCAGCCATAGCCGGGGTGTTGGGAAGTGGACCTGGGGGCTTCTGTGAGGTTCTGGCAGCTTCCAGAATGTGTACAGGGGAACAGCACCGCGGGTGGGGGCGCCTGTGCTCTCAGGAGGGGGCACACATGCCGGCAGACACGGCCCCTACAAACCAGGGGCCTAGGGACACTTGCTTCCAGCTGTCATGCTGTCTTTAAGGAGCCTGTGGGGTGTGGGGTAGGAGGGACGGTGCCCAGGTCTGTGTCAGCAGCTGTCTGGTTCGAGGAGGAAGCGGCCGTATCCCAAGACGGGCTCAGGCAGGGTAGTGTGGGAGCTGAGGGGAGGCCGTATTGAGACTTTCGCCCTCCTGGTTTGTGTCTGATGGTGGGCAAATGTCCTGTGGTGTGCTCGCTTGGCCTGTGTCACCTGCACCCTTGGTGAATGGCCAGCCAGGGCACCCTCGGGATTCGATGACCTGACCCCTCGACCAGTGTGGTTGCCACAGCGGCCTCGCCTCTTGGGGCCCAGCAAAAAAAGCTGAGCGTTTGCTGCATTGGTGGTCACAGGACCTTTCCTGGAAGGACACAGGACAGACAGGTCAGATCGCACACAGCCCTGCAGGGCGGCTGATTCTGGAGCCACTCCAGTGGATTAGAGCGTCATCTGGGTGGGCTGAAGGGGCCGACGTGGGACCCCCGGGAGCCTCCCCAAAGCCGCATTCCCCCAGAAGACATCTGTTGCACTCCGTGTGCCCTGGGAAGATGCTTTATTTGCGCCCCAACAAACAGACGCTCTGGTGAGCCGCTGTGTCACGACTCAATCTCTCAGGATGCCGTGGCAATTTAAAAAAAGTATACGTACACTCTCTGCCACATCTTAGATGTCCGCCCGCCTCCGGAAGCCGTCAAATAAAAATTAATTTTGCTTTTATAAAAAAAAGACCACACTGCATATTTTTGACACTCAATGTCTGTTCATTTGCATGGGACACGCTCTCCCATAATGAATCATCGTAACGCTGAAATTAAACACAGTAAAAGAATGGTTAATGCCATAACACACTGACAATTTAACCTGGCCAATATTTTTATTGCCTTGTACAATAAACCTAACAGAGCACAACTTGCTTTTGACTGGTGGAAAATCGGTTATGAACCGCCAGGGAGCGGCCAATTTTTCAAATGCAGCCATTCAGTCATACCATAGGCACTAAGACTTTTTTTTTCCCATACACTATTGCTGTTATAATCTTTTGAGGATATTTTATCACAGCAATAACCTCCTCAAAATCAGTCTTCACTGCAGCTAATGACTGGACAGCTGGAGCTATAACTGCCCTTGGCTTTGCCCCCAGCTATTAGCCAACAAACCAGTTGTTATATGCAGGTAACAACCAATTTCTTCTGGAATTTTCTTGATAAAGTGCCTCACCGGATGGAAGTTATCTCTTGGCCTCTTTTGGTCCCAGCGGCACGCCTCTCAGGGAACTCAGGGCAAGAGGTGTCAGGCTGCTGGCTGCCTCACTCCTCAGCGTGAGCCAGCACAGGTCAGAGAATGGCTCTGTTGCCCGTCCCCAGTGTGTCACAGGAGCAGGACCCAGCAGCGCCCGGGTGTGCAATGCAGCAGGAGACTGCTCGGTACCACACTGACAGTGCAGAGAAGGGAGCTGCACCCTGAGACACGCGAGGGCAGAGCAGGCAGAACCAGGATCAAGCAGCCCCTGGGAGTTTGGGGTGAAAGGCAAGCAGTGGGTGTTGGTGCTGTGGCGTAGACGATAAGGTGCCGCCGACAGTGCCAGCATCCCATATGGGCGCCAATTCAAATCCCGGCTGCTCCGCTTCCGCTCCAGCTCTCTGCTATGGCCTGGGAAAGCAATAGAGGATGGCCCAAGTTCTTGGGCCCCAGCACCTGCGTGGGAGACCTGGAAGAAGCTCCTGGCTCCTGGCTTTGGATCGGCGCAGCTCCGGCCATTGTAGCCATTTGGGGAGTGAACCAGTGGATAGAGGACCTCTCTTTCTCTCTCTCGCTCTCTTTCTCTCTGCTTCTGCTTCTCTGTAACTCTGCATTTCAAATAAATAAATAAGTTTTTTTTTTTTTAAAGGCAAGCAGTGGGGTTCATTTCAAGCACAAGAGAAACCTATTGAAGCCACAAGCACCTAGTGTCTGATGACCTCTATGTAGGTGTACTCCTCCTTCCGATCCCCTTTGTAAAGTGAGAGCATTTCAAACCAATGATTTAGACTTAGGGAATGTCCATCTATTTTACGGTAATGAAGTTTTTAAAAAGGTGCATTTATTTATTTGGAGGCAGAGTTACAGATGGAGAGAGGGGGAGACAGAGAGAGAGAGGTCTTCCATCTGCTGGTTTACTCCCCAAATGCCCGCAACGGTTGGAGCTGAATGGATCTGAAGTCAGGAGCCAGGGGCTTCTTCTGGGTTTCCCACTTGGGTACAGGGGCCCAAGGACTTGGGCCATCTTCTGCTGCTTTCCCAGCTGCACTAGCAGGGAGCTGGATCAGAAGTGGAGCAGCTGGGACTCGAACTGATGCCGGTACTGCAGGCAGAAGCTTAACCTACTATGCCACAGCACCATCCCCTGTGGATGGATTTTTGAAGGACATGACATATTTGGGTCTCAGCACCCATGCTAATCATGTTCAAACAAAGGATCATCAATGGGGGAGCATTCGACTCAGCGGTTAGGACACTGCTTGGCGTGTCCATACCCCATGTCAGAGTGTCTGGGTTCAAGTCCTGGATCCACTTTTAATCCAGCTTCCTGCTCATGTCCACCCTGGGAGGCAGCAGGTGATGGCTCAAATCCTTGGGTGCCCCCCCACCCATGTGGTAGACTCAGATGGAGTTTCTAGCTTCTGACTTTGACCTGGCCCTAGCCCTGCCTGTTGAAGGTATTTGGGGAGTAAACCAGTGAATGTGTAAAAAAAATTACATGTTAACCTGAGTCAAGTTCAAAGAGGCAATGGTGACAGGACTCCATACACCAAGTTCCCTCTTGGCACCCACAAGTCCTTCTCACCGCTCCGTGGCCAAGAGAGAGGAGGCGCTGCTTCCTGCTTCCTGCATGATTGGGTTCTGACATCCCCGGTCCCCAGCATCGGAGGCGGATGCGACCGTGCAGCCATCACCTGTTCGTGGAGCAGTTTGAAATTCTGCACATTGATCAGTGTTTACTGCGTGAGATGAGGATTCGATTCCTGAAATCACCACGCTGATTGCGGTAACTTTACAGATGCGTCTTTAACAAGCAGGGCAAAACAAAAAATTAATGTTCTAAAAGTGAAATAAGATTCTCCCAGCCTGGAGAGAAGGCCAATTAAAATCACTTCAAATTTTTAAATGAGTTTTAATTTGAAAGAGTGGAATTCTTTTTAAGAATACGAGTTTTGCTAACTGTTAGAAATCATCACATATCATGCTTATCAGAAACCCAAGTTGCCTGGAAATTAAATAACAAATTAAAAAATGAGCACAATACTCATTTTTTAATTATCTGGTAGGTGACAAGCGAGCAGGGCCAGGCCCAGTCCCTGTAATGTGCAAGGTCACTCTGGGCAAGTTGAAGGGTGACCAAAGCTTCCTGCAAACTCCCGAATTCCAACACTGCCACTGGACTGGAGCGAGTCAGTGATTTTAAATCATTTTGAATTTCATAAACCCAACTCTTTAACCTTTGGTAAATGACAAAAAGTGCAACACATTCTTAACATTTCTGATCATTCCACACTATGCTGGCCCCATCAAGCTCATCTTTTCCAAATTTAAGCACTTAAAAATGTGAAGTGCTCCAATAAATTTAAATTGGCATATGCTACGCATATCAATGGGAAATGATTCAGGCATTAGAGGCTGGAAGTGGTGAGTGAGGGCAAGCAAACCAGAGCATTCATTGTCACGGGATTGATTTTTAATGACTTTCTATTGATTCGCTGCCTTTTAAACCTGATGGCCTAAGGTTGGTCTTGCATATCTATCACACCAGATCTTTGGCCCACTCCCTCCTTCCCAGGGCGTGCAGGTTGTCCTCTAGGAGAGGGGCTGGCGTGGCCTGAGTTTCCCAGGACAGCAAGTGACCAAGAACGCAGAGGGCACCTGCCCGAAGCGCAGGTGCTGGTTTTCAGTACTGGGGCTCTCCAGGCCCTGACAGTTCCCGTTCTCGGTCACCTCTCTTGCTCTGCCTTTCAGACTGTGTTCTGTCAGATACATCTCTAGTCTCTGCCAGTTCAATGCTCCTATTTGCTGCAGGAAGTCACCGATTGAGACCACTGTTCTGGGTGTGGAGAGAATTCATTACAGTGGGCAGAGAGAGCAGAGTCGAGATAACTAAACACATAGGAAGCACTTTTTTCTTAAAAGCAAGACAGTCACTAGATCTTTTTTTAAAAAAGATTCATTTATTTACTTGAAAGTCAGTTACATAGAGAGAGATCTTCTTATGGCCACAACAGGCAGAGCTGCAATGATCTGAAGCCAGGAGCTTCTTCCGCAGGTACAGGGGCCCAACAACTTGAACATTCTTCCACTACTTTCACAATCCTTAGCAGAGAGCTGGATCAGAAAAGAAGTAGCCAAGACCTAAAATAGCACTCATAGGAGACGCCAGCACTGTAGGGAATAACTTTACCCAGTAGAGTATAGTGGTGGGCCCCACAGACAGACTTTAATGTGGGCTATAATCTTAAGGGTATACCTATAGTAGCAGTCCCTTCTTAGATAGGGTGACTGTTTTCATATGCCCGCCAGAGAGCAATGGGCAGGACAGTCAGAAGCTGTCCATTGAACTCTGGACTACAATTCAAGAAGCATACTTATAATTGCGGTATGTTCTCACTTAAGGTCAGTTTCCTGTGGTCCTACAATTTTTCCCAGGTAGGTGATTTGCATCTCTGGGTAGAACTGGGGAACCTGCCCCCAGCCTTTAGCTTAGGATTTCACCAAATGCCCTGAGGCCACCCTCCAGGCTATTCACCATCAGAAAGAGACAAAGGCTCACCAGTTTCCCAAAGGAGGTCCTGAAGCCAGTCCCACTGGGCCAGCTTGGGCCGTAGCCTCATTTCTGAGCCAGTCCCCATGGTCAGGGGAAATCAGTGGTCTAACTGGCCTCAAAACCATTCCTGGAGCCAAGAGGACAATAAAATCTCAAAGACTTGACCTGGGAGCAGAGACGAGGCAGAGCAAGCCCTGTTATGAGGCATGGGGGTCTGGCCTGCCCTTCGAATGTTGCTGGTTCCCTGCTGGAAGCGATCATAGGATGCATGTCCCTGCCTCCTTCAAATTGGGTGAGCCATGCAATTTGGCCAAGGCCAGTGGAAGTTACACCTGTCAGTCTGGGGTGGAAATTTTACGAGCTGTGGGCAGAAGAGACTCCTGCAGCCTGGGACCCAGAGCAAGACCAGGAGCAGAGCAGTCAGCCAGTCACCCATGATGGCCTTGAGAAAGGGAAGTAGCCATTGGTTATTAAAAACCACAGACATTGGGGGCTGGTTTATGGACAAAGCATCGTCTAGCCTTTTCTGGATGACGTGGCAATGAGTGTCAGAAGTGAAGTACCTAAAATATATGACATTGACTTTGCAGTGGAGGAGTAAGCGAGCAAAGTCTTCCCAGAGGCTGGAGAGATGGCAGACTCACATGATGATGTGGTGAGACATTTGGCAAAACTGTCACCCGCGGTGATTTCGGAGGCCGGCAGCAAACGGCTTGGAGTTCAGAGCACAGAATGTTCACAGTGTGTGTTGGTTACCGTTGGCTGCATTCGGCCAGGTAGCACAAGGAAAAGTTGAATTTAAAAATAACTGTCTGGTTTGCAAACAGGAATGAGAGTAACACTTCGGAGGCCTGCAGGGTTGGAGGATACAACTCCTCAACCCCTGAGGGTGAAAGATAAAATTGAGAAATGCCTTCAGTGAGAAAGGAAGGCTGAGTAAAACCCAGCCTCCCAGAGGGCGTAGCTGTCACAGCCATTGTCACAAACTGCCTTCAGGAAGAGGTACAGGATGAAGACCTGGGGTGGGGGGTGTGGGTGCCATGAATACTTCCAGGTGGGCCACATTTAATGGGAAAGAAAATTCAGATGAGACCTTCCCTCTAAAATCCAATAGATTAAATGTATATGAGTACGTATCATATATATATTATATATATAATAAGACTTATGGATAGCTGTGGAGAACTAGAAAAATTGTCCCTCTCTTCCGTATATGAGAAATCGTCAAAAGGTTCATGGAAAATGTATATGATAAAAAGAATCATGCTTAGATCTAAAACAATTTTTGTTGCAGAATAAACTTTTTAAAAATGTATTTTTGTTTATTTGAAAGATGACAGAAACATACGCAGAGAAACAGAGACAGACAGAGATCTTTCATCTGCTGGGTCATTCACTCTCCAAAAACTTTCAACAGCTGGGGCTGGACCAGGCCGAAGTCAGGAGGCCAGAACTGAATCTGAGTCTCCCACGTGGGTGGCAAGGACCCCAGTACTTGAGCCAACACTGCTGGCTGCCAGGGTGCGCGTCTGCAGGGAGTTATAACTGGGGGTGGAACTGGGGTACACACACAGGCATTCTGGTATAGGATCAGCTCTTAACCATGTACCAAATGCCCCACTAAGCCCATCTTCCAAATGTCATTTTTCCACTAGCTTTTGGAAGTGCCCTCATGTTAAGAAAAAAAAGAGGTGGACAGTCCGTAGGCACATACCCTCTGTGGAGCTTGCCACTACGGCCGCAGGAAAAGCCAGATCAGGAGACAGCAGGGATCCTGTGGGAGAGGGGCCCATGGCTCCAGGGCAGAAGCCCCAGACAACGGTGGGAAGAATTCAGCTAGAGTAGACGCCAAGTTGGTGGAGGCTGGGTACAGGCTGGTGCTACGTTTTCAAGCCCATGGCGATTTCAGATATGTGCTCATCCTTTTGGAAGCTTTTTCTCGCAAATACCACTAAACACGCACAAGGAAAGACTGGGGACAATCTTGAGGAAGTCTCTTATGTGCAGGCCTGGGGACGGGAATAGTAATCACTGCAGGAGAGGTACAAACTTCCCAGACCATCTTCTCCCATCATGCGCAAAAAGCCTCCAGGTGCAGGAGGAAGGCCATCCAAACCTGCTGCTCTTAGGGCTGAGGAAAAAGCAGTGTAGCTGGGAAAAGGGAACAGAAGGGAACCCTGCAGTCCTGGAGTAGGGGCAGGAAAAGGAAAAGAACGATTCTGGGCTCAGATCCTGTAACGAGAGCCTATAGAATTCACAATAGCTTTAGTTACAACCAGAAGAGTTGGAAAATTCTGGTGCCAGGATAGTAACTATAGCAACAACAAATCTTAAATTCAGCCAAACTCCTGATACGAATGAACACAAAACTCCACATGAAAGGGTCAACAAAAAGGAAGGTACGTGCATTTCCGAGCATAAAAACGATTGACCTCAGATGGCACACAAGATGCGTTACACCTGTGAAAAGGCAAGAGCAGTCATCCGAAGTAATCAACAGAATTGGGAGCAGGTTACAACTATCTGACAGGGGCTTTTAAATCACTGTGATTAACACTTAGAGGGGCTAATGGAAAGGACTCACATCAGGCAAGATCAGAGAAATACTTCTGAGGAAAGCTGGAAACCAGAAGAAAACAATTAAACTCTAGAAATAAAAAACACAGTAACAAAGACGAAGAATGCGGTTGATAGACTCAGCATTCACCTGACAGCTGAGTCAATGGAAGTGTCCGTGGATTAGAAGCTAGGTCAGAGGAAATCACCTAGCTGAAACCCAAAGAAAAACAAGATTCAAGCAAACAAACAAACAAAAGTCCAGGATTTCTGGGGAAACATCAAACAATATACCGTATGCATTAATGGAATCTCTGATGAATAAAAGAAAGAGAATAGTGCATGAAACCACTTGAAGAAACATTGACGAAGAATTTTCCAAAATTGGTAGCATATACTAAACTACAGATCCAAATAGCTTCAGCTACACCAAGCAGGATAAATACATTTACTCCCCAAAACAAAACAAAACAAACATGTAGGCATGTCATAGTCCACCCACTGAAAGCAGAAAATGAAGAAAGACACTTCTAAGGCAAACAAAGAGGGAAAATATGCTATATACAAGAGAACACAAATACTTATTGTAAGAAAGCATACAGGCTGGAAGACAACGGAATGACATACTGAAAGTGTTGAGGAGGGCCAAGACTGGGGTGCAGTGAGTTAAAGCCCCTGCCTGCAGTGTCAGCATCCCATATGGGAGCCAGTTCGAGTCCTCGCTGCTCCACTTCTGATCCAGCTACCTGCAGTTCACTTGGGAAAGCAACAGAGGATGGACCAAATCCTTGGGCCCCTGCACCTCTGTGAGAGAGCTCAAAGAAGTTCCTGTCTCATGGCTTTGGATTGGCTCAGCTCTGCCCATTGTGGGTAGAAGACCTTGTCTCTGTCTCTCTCTATCTCTTTCTGTAACTCTGCCTTTCAAATAAATAAAATAAATCTTTACAAAAAAGTGCTGAAGGGTGGTTGTTGTGGCATAACAGGTTAAGCCACTGCCTGCAGTGCCAGCATTCCATATGGGCCCTAGTTCAAGTCCCAGCTGCTCCACTTCCTTTCCAGCTCCCTGCTAATGAGCCGGGGAAGGCAGTGGAAGATGGCCCAAGTCTTTGGCTGCCTGCACTCCTGTAAGAGACCAGATGAAGCTTCTGGCTCCTGGCTTCAGATTGGACCACTGCAGTCACGTAGGGAGTGAACCAGTAGATTGGGAGATCTCTCTCTCTCTCTCTCTCTCTCTCTTTCTCTCTCTCTCTCTAATTCTGCCTTTCAAATAAATAAAATAACTTTTAAGAGAAGAAGAAAATGCTGAAAGACAAAAAAAAAGCCTACCTGGTATTCTGTACCCAATTAAAATTTGTTTCAAAATTTTCAAAATTCATAAATGTAGGAGATAAAGGCCTCCTCAAACACACAGAACCATTAGGGAATTTGTTCCAAGACCTGCACTGAGAGAAAAGTTAGAGGAAGTTCTTATAGAAGGAATCTGATACCTGACGGAAACTTGCAAGAGTGCCAGAAAGAGGAGACATGTAGCTAAAATAAAATTTATTGTGTTTTTTAGTTGCTCTAAAATATAGCCAGCTAAGGCAAAAATGGTAAGTATTTTATACTTACACAAGTATGTGGCGTAGGCTAGGAGAACATAGGATGGGAGAGAAGTTGGAGAGCTGCAGCTGTAAGGCACCTACACTCAGGAAAGCTGTGTTACTTGGAACCACACTCTGGCTCACTAGAGGTGTTTGTTGTAAACTCTATGGCACCCACTGATCCAGTGATAAGAATTACCTAGTGGAGGGTGCCCACATCCCTTACTTACAGTGCCCCACAGCTCTGCTCCCAACGCCAGCCTCTTGCTGGTGCAGCCCTGGGAGGCAGCAGGTGATGGCTCCTGTGTTGGCCCCTGTGCTCCGCGTGGGAGACTTGGATTAAGTTCCTAGCTCCCAGCTCCCAGCTCTGTCCTGGCCCAATCCTGGTCATTGTGAGCATTTGGGAGTGGACTGGCAGATGGATTTCTGTCAGTCTCTCCCTGTCTTTATGTCTCTTGAGTAAATTTTTTAAAATATAGTAATTTTTAATATTTTTAAAAATAGTAAGAAAGGCATCAGTTAATAGTAGAGATAAAGTGGGATTATTTAAAAATTGAATTAATTCTTATGACAGGAGACAAAAGAAACAGAAACATATGAAATGAATTTAAAAAGGTAGTAAAATAGTAAACTTTAATCCAAACACATACTAAATGTGTATATTTAAATGTCAATCAACATTTAAAAATAGCTAGTAGAGAAGATTTTGAATGTTTTCCACACGAAGAAATGCTAAATGTTTGAGGTGGCTGGTTTGCCAATTACCCTGATCTGATTATTGCACATTGTAAATATGTGTTTAGATGTCACTCTATACCCTATGAATATGTACATTACTGCATTAATTTTAACATTATTTGAAAAATATTTGCTTTAAAAATAAATGTGCAAATCAAAAGAAACAGATTAGATGAAAAAAGCAGTTACTATCTGTAATGTGTTATCCACAAAAAAACCTGTGATATACTATCTTCAGTATACCTAAGCAAGAAATTATCCAGAACGAGGCTAGAAATAGAAAGATGAGAAAGACCCATCATTTCAAGCACTCATTTATTTCTCTTGGATACGTGCATAGGAATGGAATTGCTGAGTCATGCAGTAACTCCATGTTTCACCACAGCCGTGTTCCACTTACGTCTTGTCAGCAACAGGCTGCATATAGGATGCTACACGCCAGGTAGCCGTCCCGTGGGTGAGGAGCTGTACCTCTTTGGTTTTGATTTTCATTCTCCTGATGAGGAACAGGGTTGACCATCTTTTTATGTACCTATTGGCTACTTGTGTGTCTTTTGGAGAAATTGGATTGTCTTTATGTTCTGGATAGAAGCCCCTTATCAGATGTATGCTTCTCAAATATGTCCCATTCTGTGGGGTGTGTTTGCAGTCTTTATGATGCCTTTTGAGGTAGGAAAGTTTTTATTTTGGTGTGGTGTGGTTTATCTATTTTGTTCTTTGTGGCTAGTGTTTTTGATATCATATCTAAGAATCCATCACCAAATTGGAGGTCATGAAGATTTCACTTTCATGCTTTCTTCTAAGAGTTTATAGTTGTTGCTGTTACTTTGAGCTCTTGGATTCATTTGAAGTGAATTTCTGTGTCTGGTGTAAGATAAGGGACCTTCCTTCTTTTGCCCATGGGTATCCAGTTGTCCTGCATCATCCGTTTGAAAGAAAACTATCCTTTACCATTGAATGTTCTTGTACCTAGGTTGAAAATCAATGGACTAAAGAAAAGCTGAGTTCCTCTCTATACACTCGCTCTATTCTACGCCATTGATATATGTCTATCCTTATGCCAGTAGCCCATTAGCTTAATTACTCTTGCTTTGTAGACAATTTGGAAATCTGTAGGTATGAGTTCTTCAACTTCCAGAAGATTATTTTGCCTATGTTGGGTCCCTTACAAATCCATATGAATTTTAGTATCACTTTGTCAGTGTCTGCAAAGGACCCAGCTGGGCTTCTGATGGGGTTGTGTTGAATCTGCAGGGCATAATTTGGGGATCTTTGCCATCTCAGCAATATTTAGTCTTCTGATCCTTCAAAATCGTATGCTTTCCTGTTCATTTAGATGTCTAATTCTCTTCAACAGTGCTTTTTGTTTCTTGAGCATACATTTTTGTAATTTTGTTAAATTTATTCTGGGACCAGAGTTGTGGTGCTGTGGGTTAAGCTACTACCTGCAACACCAGCATCCCATATGGGTGCTATGTTTGTCCTGGCTGCTCCATGCCCATCCAGCTCCCTGCTAATGAACCTGAGAAAGCCGTGGAAGATGGTCCAAGTACTGGGGCCTCTGCCACCCACGTGGGAGATCCTGATGGAGTTCCAGGCCTTTAGCTTTGGCCTGGCGCAGCCCCTGCTGCTGCGGCCATTTGAATCTCTCTCTTTCTCTCCTTCTGTCTCTGTAACTCTGCCCTTCACGCAAACAAAGACATCTTTAAAATAATTAATCCTAAGTATTTTTGCTACTGTAAATGAAATTGTTTGATTTCTCCTTCTGATGTTCATTGCAAGTGTATGGAAGTACAATTAGTTGTTGTGTGCAACCTCAATGCTTATTGGTTCTGGTGGTTTCTTAGTGGACTTGTTAGGATTTCTTACAATTGTGTCGACTGTGACTAGGAATAGCTTTACAGTGAGAGAGAGAGACAGAGAAAAAGGTCTTCCTTTGCCGTTGGTTCACCCTCCAATGGCTGCCTCAGCTGGCGCACCGCGCTGATCCAAAGGCAGGAGCCAGGTGCTTCTCCTGATCTCCCATGGGGTGGAGGGCCCAAGCACCTGGGCCATCTTCCACTGCCCTCCTGGGCCACAGCAGAGAGCTGGCCTGGAAGAGGGGCAACCGGGACAGAACCCGACGCCCCGACCGGGACTAGAACCCGGTGTGCCGGCGCCGCAAGGCAGAGGATTAGCCTAGTGAGCCGTGGCGCCAGCCTACTTTTTCCTTTCAAATGTGGATGACTTTAATTCTTTTGGTTGACTAGTTGCCTTGGATAGAACCTCTTGTGACAGTTTGAATGGAAGTGTCAAGGGCAGATAGCTTTGTGTTTTTTTCCTGCTGATAGGCAAAAAGTATTGATTGGTCTTTCGTCATTGGGTATGATGTTAGCGGTGGGGTGTTTGTAGATGTCCTTTGTCAGTTTGAGGTAGTTACCTTCTGTTTTGAGCTTGTTAAGTGTTTTGATCATGAAGGGTGTTGACTTTTGGCAATTTTTTTTTCTGTATCTACTGAGATAATTGTGTTGGTCTTTTTTTATTCTATTGATATGCTGTATTACATTAACTGATTCTTGGGCCTTACATTCCTAGGATGAATCACAATATATATGTATATATTTTAAGACTTCATTTATTTATTTGAAGGAGGGGGCCAGGAATGATCTGCCATTTGTTGGTTCACTCTCTAGATGGATGCAGTGGTTAGGGCTGATCCAGGCCAAAGCCAGGGGCCTGGAATGCCATCCAGATCTTCCATATGGGTGGCAGGGGTTCATCAACTTGAACTTGGGCCATCCTATGCTGTTTTCCCAGGCGTATTAGCAGGGAATGATATTGGAATCTGGGCCTTGAACCCATGCTCTGAGATGCCAACATTGCAGGCAGCAATTTAGCTTGCTGTACCATAACACAGGCCCCTGGTCATGGTATATTTTTTTAAAGATTTATTTATTTATTTGAAAGAGTTACACAGAGAGAGGGGAGGGAGAGAGGAGAGAGAGAGAGAGAGGTCTTCCATCCACTGGTTCACTTCCCAAGTGGCCACAACAGCTAAGCTACACCAATCCAAAACCAGGAGCCAGGAGCTTCTTCCGGGTCTCCCATGCAGGTGCAGGGGCCTAAGGACTTGGGCCATCTTCTACTGCTTTCCCAGGCCATAGCAGAGAGCTGGATCAGAAGAGGAGCAGTTGGGACTCAAATCGGCACTCATATGGGATGCCGGCGCTTCAGGCCAGGGTGTTAACCTGCTGTGCCACAGTGCCGGCCATGGTATATGTTTTTATATGTTGCTAGATTTGATTTCCTAGTAATTTGCTGAGGATTTTTTTTAAAGTTTATTTTAGCCTATGGAAAAGGCAGAGCATGAGAGAGAGAGAGAGAGAGAGAGGCAGACACAGAGAGACTGAGGGAGAGAGATCTTGCATCCATTGGTTCACTCCTCAAATGCCCCCCAACAGCCAGAACTGGACCAAGCTGAAGCAAGAAGGCTGAGACTCCATCAGGGCCTCCTGTGTGGGTAGCAGGTGCCAAAGCACTGGAACCGTCATCTCCTGCATCCCAGGCTGCACTACCGGGAAGCTGACATGAAAGCAGGGCAGCCGGGACTCAACTTCACACTCTGATAGGGGTTGTGGGTACCCCAAGCCCCTGGTGAGAATTTTTGTGTGCAGATTCACAACACATCAGTATTTCTTTTTCCTTGTGGTTCTTTTGGTTTTAGTCTCAGGAATATTGGCCTCATAGAATGATTTTGGAAGCATCTCCTCCTCTTCTATTTTTTGGGAGAGTTTGTGGTGACTTCTCCAGTATTATCTGAAGAACAGGTATTACTTCTTTTTTAAAAGTTTGGTAGAATGTGTCTTTGGAGCCTTGTGGGTCCCAGGTTTTCTATGTGTGTGGTATTTTAATTAGGCATCCAATCTCTATGTGTCCGGATTCTTGAGTCAGTTTTGGGAGCTGTGTTATTCTAGGAAATGCCCACTTCAACCAAGTTATTAATTAATTGTTCATAGTGGTCCTTTATAATCCTTCCTATTTCTGTAAGTTCAGTAGTAATGTCCCCTCTTCAGTTCTAACTCCAAAAAGTTTAATTTTCCCTTTAAAAATTGTCAATATAGCTAAAAGTTTGTCAATTTCATTTATCTTTTCTAAGAACCATTTTCTGGTTTCATGGATTTTTCTTTGTTGTTTTTTATTTTACATATCACAGATTTCTACTTTCATCTTTATTGTTTCCTTCCTCCTTTTAAAAGTTTAGTTTGCTCTTCTTTTTTCAATGTCTTAAAGGGGAAGAGTTTGATTTTAGACCTTTCTTCTTTTTTAAGATAGGATTTTTCAACTACAAATTTTCCTCTAAGTGCTGCTTTGGCTGCATCCCATATATATTGGCATGTTGTATTTTCTATTTGCATCATTTCAATTTATTTTAGTTGACTTTTTAAAATCTCTTATTTGACTTACAGGTTGCGTAGAAGTCTAATGTTGAATTTCTATGTATTTGTGAATTTCTCATATTTCTTTCTGTTATTGAGTTCTAATTTATGTCATATTTTTAAAGAGCATACTTTGCCTTATTCAGTCCTTTAACATTTTTGAGGTTTGTTTAATTGCCTGACATACGATCTATCCTTAATAAAGTTCCACATGCATTTGAGAAGAATGTCTATTCTGCATTTCTGCAGGGTTTTCCATAGATGCCGGTCAGGTCTAGTTGGCCTGTACTGTGCTCAAGCCTTCCACGTCCTTTCTATGAGCTACACAATATTAAAAGTGGATATTGAAGCTTGCAAATATTTTTCAATTGTCTTTTACTTCCCCTTATTTCTGTAAGTTTTTAGTTTGTGTATTTTTTGCTCTGTTGTTAGATGTATAGTTTACAACTATCTGCTGGATTGATCTTTTTACATTATAAAATTCTTTTAGATTATAGTAACTTTTTTGTGCTAAAGTTTATTTTATCTGATATTAGTATAGCTATAATTTCGGCTGTTTTTGTAGGTGTTGTTTGCTTCTTTTTTCAACCCTTTAGTTCTCAATCTGCTAAAATGTATTTCTTGTGACAACATGTAGTTGGATCTTATTTTTTTCCTAGCTGAGCAATCTCTGCCTTTTGATTGGTTTATTTAATCCACTTACATTTAATGTTATTATTGATTTCATTGGATTTACAACTGCCATCTGTTTTCTGTCTTTTTTGTTCATCTATTCCTCTTTATTACTGCATTCTTTTACATTTGAATACTTTTAAAATTTAAGCTCAATGTGTTTCAGGATTTTTAACTACATTTTCTGGATTCATCCTCTTAGTTTTTATTGTAGGGCCTACATTGTACATCTTAATTTATCAGAATTAGCTTCATATTTATACTAATGACTTAGCTTTATCGCTCCCTATTTTGGTGATATTACTATTGTACATATCACCTCTGTGATTGTTAGACGTCCAACAGTGTGCTGTCACAATTGTTACTTTCTGTATTTGTATGCCTCTTAAGGAAGCTAAGGGATGAGAGGGACAGGAATATACTGTGGAGCAGCTGCATTTCTGAGTCTGGTCAGACAGAACCCCCTCCCCCCACTCCACACACAGACACCCACAGTTCCATGAAGCGGGTTTATCAGCTACAGACAGGCAGCAGGGGACAGCAGGAGCCAAGGCTTCTTCATGAGCATGTCCTCTGTCGCTCAGGAAAGTTGCCTGGTAAGACGGAGCCCTGTCCACTTGTGCCCACTCACACCACAGCTGGGACCCCTCAAAGCAGCCCTCTCTAGGTTTTACACTCTGGGGTCTTGAGGCTTTCTAGGCTCGAGCATCGGAAGACACCTTGCTTGTGGGTGAGGGTCTGGAACAGAGCCCCAGCAGTTCTGGCCAGCACACCTTCATCTCAGGAGCACCTAATCGCCCCAGCACATTGTGCAGGTGTCCTGGAGAACGAGGCCAGGGTCACCTGGAGAACTGTCCTCCATATATTGAAGGCTTGGACACGTTAACTTCCTTGTTTGTCATCTCTGCGTCTCCTTATTTGTTCCTGTGAGTGATTTCTTTAGTCCAATACAACTTCACTCTCATTCACTGCCTTTAGGCAAATTATTTCTTGTCTGGTTGTTGTAGAGTCAAGCTATGCATCATGCATATACTGTTTCAGAGAGTTTTTAAATGTCAGTCAAAAGAAAAGTATGCACTTATACAATTGTCTGTAAGTACATGGTTACCTGTGCTGGTATTCCTTTTTCTTCTTGTTGTGACTTCAAGTCACTGCACAGAATCAGTTGTTTTCAACTCAAAGAAGCTCCAATAAATTCCCTATTTTTGTTTATCTGAGAATGTCTTTATCTCAACTCTACTTTTTAAAGTTTATTTTATTTATCTGAAAGGCAGAATTAGAGAGAGAGAGAGAGAGAGAGATAAAGGGAGAGACAGAGACAGAGAGATCTTCTATCTGCTGGTTTACTCCCCAGATGGCCACAATGACAAAGCCTGGCCAGGCTGAAACTGGGAGCCAGGAGTGTCTTCTGGGTCTCCCACATGGATGAAGGGGCCCAAGCACTTGGACCATCATTCATGGCATTCCCAGTCCATTAGCAGGGAGCTGTATTGGAAGTGGAGCAGCTGGGACTTGAACCTGTACCATATGGTATGACTGTGCTTTAGGAGGGGTTTAACCTGCAACGACACAAAGCCAGCCCCTCAACTCTATCTTTAAAAGATAGATTTGCTTGATTGAAAGTTAGTTCCTCTGAGTGCTTTGCATATGGTATCACATTGTTTCTGTTGAAAAAGCAGTTCTTAAGGTTATTGAGATCTCCAGTAAGTGACAACTCATTTATCTCTCGCTCTCTCTCTCTCTTTTTTTTTTTTTTTTGACAGGCAGAGTGGACAGTGAGAGAGAGACAGAGAGAAAGGTCTTCCTTTTCTGTAGGTTCACCCCGCAATGGCCGCTCTGGCGGCGCACTGCGGCTGGTGCACTGCGCTGATCAGAAGCCAGGAGCCAGGTGCTTCTTCTGGTCTCTCATGCGGGTGCAGGGCCCAAGCACTTGGGCCATCCTCCATTGCACTCCCAGGCCACAGCAGAGAGCTGGACTGGAAGAGGAGCAACTGGGACAGAATCCAGTGCCCTGACCAGGACTAGAACCCAGTGTGCCGGCACCGCAGGCGGAGGATTAGCCCAGTGAGCTGCGGTGCCGGCCTCATTTATCTCTTGATGCTTTCAAGATCTTCTCCTCATCTTTGAGTTTTAAAATCCTTACTATGTGTCTATTTATAGGTCTTTTTTGTTAATCTTGTTGGAGTATGTTGAACTTTTTGGGTGTGTAGATTGAGTTTCAATAAATTTGGGGGTTTTCGGCTGTTATTTCTTTGACTACTTTTCCTGTCCTCTCTCTCCTCTCCCTCCGGTACTCCCATCACACATATGTTGGTGTCCACATTCCTCTGAGGCTCTGTTACTTTGTCTTATTCCTTTTTATCTCTGTGCTGTGGATTGCATTGTTTCCAATGATCTGTCTTCAAGGTCACTAACTCTTACTTGCCAACTTAAATCTCCTGTTGAATTGCTCTGTAGATTTTCATTTCGGTTACTGTACTTTTTACAGAGTTTTATTTGGTTTTAAACACAAATTCCTATCTTTTTATTAAAGTCTCTACTTGATGTGACATTGCCATCATCTCATCATGGTTTCTTCCAGGTCTTT
This sequence comes from Oryctolagus cuniculus, assembly GCF_051225735.1. Lineage (NCBI taxonomy): Eukaryota > Metazoa > Chordata > Mammalia > Lagomorpha > Leporidae > Oryctolagus > Oryctolagus cuniculus. Next base: position 29,435,513 of record NC_142884.1, on the reverse strand, counting down.
GAACATATTTTGGTGGCTATTTTGAGACCTTTGTCTGATAAGTCTGACTTATGGTCCCCCTCACAGGCAGTTTATGTTCCTTGATTTCTAAGTTACACTTTCATGTGTCTTTTGCACACTGTACGTTTTGTAAACTGGAAATTTTAGATAATAATTTTTGCCAACTCTCCTCCTTCAGGTTTGGTGACTGGCTGCATTACTTTAATACTTTTTATTTAACTTTTAATTTGCTATTTATTATTTATTTTATCTCATCCCATCTCCCACAGTAGGAAGCTTCTGAAGTCACTCTTCAGAAGGGCGCCACACTGGGTATGACCGGCTCACCTTGGGCTGACGGGGCTTTGGCAGGGCTCACTGCCACTATCTCTTTCCCTGGCCAGACCAACTCATATAATCTCATGATTTTTCAGCTATTTTGTGCTATTGTTTTTAAACATTCCCTGGAGCACACATTGCTCCACAGACTGATCCAACTAAGTAGGAGCTCCTTTGAAATAGCTTTTTTCCTTTGATAGCTCTTTTTTAAAATTGTTTTTAAAGATTTATTTTACTTATTTGACAGAGTTACAGAGAGAGGTAGACACACACACGCACACACAGAGAGAGACAGACAAAGACAGAGAGAGTGAGAGAGACAAAGACAGACAGAGAGAAAAAGGGGGAAAAAAGAGAGAGAGGTTTTCCATCCGCTGGTTTACTTCCCAAATGGCCACAAATAGCTGGAGCTGTGCCAATCTGAAGCCGGGAGCTTCTTCCAGGTCTCCCACGCAGGTGCAGGGATGCAAGGACTTGGGCCATCTTCCACTGCCTTCCCAGGCCACAGCAGAGAGCCGGATTGTAAGTAGAGCAGCTGGGACTCGAACTGGATCCCATATGGGATGCTGTTGCTGCAGGCTGCCAGGGCTTTAACTTGCTGTGCCGCAGCTCAAGTCCCAAAATGATAGCTCTTGAGGCCGATGATTGAGATTTGCTTGACCCCAGGGGACTCTTCCAAGTTGTCTGCTTCCTGAATCTCTGGAAAATCAGCTGGCTTAACATTTAGCCTATATATCCAGGGATTCTACTAATTTCCTCCCTGTTGCCTCTCATTACAATCTCCATGTGGTAGTCTGTTTTGGGTTACTACAACTTTGTGTAGTTCCCAAAGTTGTAGTCGTTTATTCAAAGTTGGGAACTTGATAAAGAAAAGAGGCTTGCTTATCTCACAGTTTTGGAGGCTGAAGTTCTAAGGGTGGGTGGTCCCGTCTGTCTGGGCCCTGCTGAGGGCCTCACGGCAGATGGCATCACAATGTCTGGAGCAGGTGCATAAGAGGTCACCTGGTGAGGCAGGAAGCTGGAGAGATTCAGCAGCCAAGCTTGCTGCTTTGGTAACTCACTCCCAGGAAAGCTAACAGGGGTCCCCTGAGAACTGCATTCATCCCTTCCAAGGGCAGTGGCCCCAGTGCCCTAACCACTTCCACTCGGCCCCGCCTTTTGCCAGCTCCACCATCTCCCAGTGCTAACACACCAGGGGCTAAGCATTCAGCCTGTGCACCCGTTGGGGAGAAACCACATCCAATCCACACCACTCCATTGCTTTCAAGGGTGCGCTTGGGCTTGAACTTCACACTGTATAAAAAGGAAGCCAACTTCTTTGGGGAAAGATCCAGATGGCTTGCAACCTCTGATTTATGCCTATGACTCAGGTGAGGCACTATGGACACAGTGTCCTCAGCACATGGCAGCCCAGGCAGAGCTTCCATCCCTTGATGGGCAGTGGGGAGAAGGGGTGCGCCCCGCCCACCGCACTCTCAGCTACACTCACCTGGGACTTCACCTGGGGAGGTTCTGATGCTCTGAGGTGCTGAGCCTCCCAAGACAGCAGCCGGAGCTGGAAGGAGGGATAGCATTGTTCCTGACTGTACCTGTCTGCAGCCGAGTTTCCATTTTGCTGAGCAGGGAGAAAGGAAGAGCAAGGTCACAGAAATCTACTTCCTGAGCAAACTGTCTTCATGTGATGTATGTCCTGAGAACATTCTCAGAGATTTTTAAATGGTTTGATTTCTTTTTTTATATATATAATTTTCATCAGTTTCACTGGGAAGCAAGCACATGGCTTTTGCTAACATGACATAAGTATAACTCAAAAAAGGATAATTTCTTAACTTTAAAAATAGCAGCTATAAAATCTCCATAATTGACATCATAATTACTGTTAAAAATTGAGTACTTTCCCTCTAAGATCGTGAACAAGGCAAGGATGTCATCTCTCATGGCTTTCATTCAATTTCATAATGGGTGCCAGTGTAATATGGCAAGAAAAATAAATAAAAGGCATACAGATTGGAAAGACTAAAAAAAAACCCTCCTATTTGAATATAATTCAATGATCTACTTCAGAGAACTTAGCAAAAAATCTTCTGGTACAACTAAATGAATGTAGTGATGTTGCAGGATACAAGGTCATTATATAAAATCAACCATATGTTCATAGACTAGCAAAGCAGAATTAGAACTCAAAATTTACAAAAGTTTTCCAGACAAAAATAAAAAAAGAAAAAACTCATATATGAAGAAATATATTAATAAATAAATAAATAACAACTGTTGTCCCAGCTGACTCTCAAAAAAAAAATTCAAAATTTCCAAAACAGTGGATTTATCATGGCACAAATGAAATACTTAGGTATAAGTCTAACAAAACATGGACAGGACCTGTATGCTGAAAACTATAAAACACCAATAAAGAAAACCTGTGTCAGTCTAAATAAATAGAGAGACACCCATGACTGTGGAATGGAAGACCCAGTGTTGCCACAGTGTTAAGATACCACATCTCTCCACAATGATAGATGGATTGATCACAACCCCATTAAAATTATAACTATTTATAGATATTAATAAGCTGCTCCTAAATTTGTATGGATAGACCGACTAGAAGAACCAAAATGATTCTTAAAAGCACAAAGTTGGAGGACTCACACTGCCTGACTTCAAGCCTACTATAAACTATAGGAATCAAGATGACACGGCATTGATAAAGCAACAGCTACATGAATCGCCGGGGAGGATAGAGTCTGGAAACAGACGCCCACACAACGTCTTGACAGTGATGCAGAAGGTAAGGTATATACAGTGCAGCAATGAAGATGCCCCTGGAAATACCCACATCCTATTCAGAATGCGTGGGTTCGAGTCCCTGCTCTGCTCCTCATCCAGCTTCCCGCCCCTGAGCACCCTGGGAGGCAGTGAATGGTGACTCAAGTACTTGAGGGACCAATCATGTGGGAGACCTGGATGAAATTCTGGACCCCTGGCTTTGCCCTGGTTCAGCCCTGGCTGATGCAGACATGTGGTGGGTGAACCAGCAGATGGAAGATCTCTCTCTTTGTCTCCCTCTGTCTGTCTATCTCTGTCCCCCTTTCAAATGTAAATAAATAAAACTTTAAAAATAAGTGCATAGGAGATGCAACAGAGAAAAGGCATAGAAGCCAGCCCACAAGGGGACCCCCCATGGCCAAGGCTCAACTTGAACAACACAATAAATAGTGATAGTTTCAAATTGTAACCCAATGTGTCCACGCTGGTCTCCTTATTCCACTGAATTAGCAAATAAATGGTGAGAAGGCACAACTCTTCCTTACAGCAGAATCCTGGTTACCAGGGGTAGAGAGATCGGGGACATAGAAGCTCACGTGACACAGAGTCACGCTGCTGCAGGCAAGCCACCGATGCCTGCTAACCTTGGAGCAGACACCTGCGCCTGTCCACACATTCATGAAAAACGCACATTATCTGTTAGTTCCTTTCTCTCGTGAGCCCTTTGAAGTGCTCCCCTGCGGAATATTTACATAGTCTCAAAGAAATTTTTTATTTTGAAATAATTGTGCAGAAGAGTTGCAAAAATAGTACAGAGAGTCCAGTACATGATATCTCGGGGGGAACTCAAGGTATTGATTAATTACAAAGGGAAGAATTGTAATTCGCCAGTGGAGAAACCTGGCAGGCACCACCTTAACAAAGTGAGCCCAATTAGTGGCATCAGAAAAAAAGGTACAACAGCATCATGAACCCCTTCCCCCCACTATATGGCACACTGAGAAGGAAGCCTCATTTCTGGGGGCTCACTGTCCACAGGCTCACTGAGCAGTATGGGACTAACCACCACTCTGTGGGCCACAGTCTCCCCGCTTGCAGTAAGGAATTGTAAGGTAAATGCATATATATATATATGTATGTGTGTGTGTGTGTGTGTGTGTGTGTGTGTGTTTGCTTCTTGGTAAGCAGTCCTTTCTTCCCCAAATAAAAGCACAAGGCAGAGTGGCTCTGAACTTGCATAAAATATGCAACTTGAATCAGGAGCAGCATCAGGCACACCCAAAGGGAGGGACGGGCTAACATGTAACAGACCGATGTTCTTGACAGTGTCAAGGTTGTGAAAGACAAGGGAAGACAGAGGCACTGTCCCAGGCTGGGGGAGATGGAGGAGGGCTGCCTAAATGCTCCTGGCTTGTTCAGTTTTCATAGTTGTACTTTGAATGTACAGGATGTTAACACCAGGGAAGCTGGGTGGCAGGCACATGGGAATTCTCTGTACTGTTGTTGCAACTCTTCTGTAAAACTATTTCAAAATAAAAAAGTAAAAAACAGGGAGCGAGAGTGGGAGAGAAAGATGGGAGGACAAAGAGAACCAAGGACGATCTGGGGACTTTATCTCGACAAGAAGTGTGGGTGTGGCTGCTGGCACATGGAACTTACTAGACTTATCCACCTGGACTTTCAAAAGAGACTCCGATGTTGGAGACTTAAAGTCACCCTTGAGCTCCCAACCCTTGGAAGTGGTCAGATACAGCTGATCTGTCCAAAAAGGGACATATTCCCCAACATCAGGTCAGACACAGAAGAACCTTCTAGATGAGAGACTCACAGCACAGGAGCTCCCACCATGGAGCAGACTCACAGCCTTATGGGAGGAAAACGTTCCAAGGTGACGAGCCCTTGAAAGGACTGCCTGGTGAGATGTGGGGATATCAAAGGTCCTGGTTTGCCCTTCGCCCCCTCTCTGAATGGGAGGGCTTACTGGGTTACTGTGTGTCCAGTCTCTGGCCCATCATGGAGGTGCACCTTGGGGTGTGCCATCAAATGTCTTGTCCATCAGTTACGAGTCTCTGGAGGGAGAGGAACTCCATCAGCCCGAGGCTGAAGCGTGTGAGCCATGTGAGGAGGAGAGGGAACATCTCTCGCCCTTGGCGCTGCACGTTTCAGTACCTGGCTGTCCAGACACAGGGTGAGATGGCATGGCCTCACCCTCTGAAGGGAAGCATGGCTGGTGACTTGCCCTGGCCAGAAGAGTGGAAGTGCAGTGATGGCCTCTCTGGGTGGAAGTACTTACTCACCAGCCTGGGAGTCCCCAGTGCACCTGCCCTGCCACAGTCACCATGATGGCCCAGGAGGTGGCGTCTTCTCAGTGGGCATCCCCGAGCTGGACAGCCTGGAGCAGAGCCAGCGCTGGCCTGACCACATGTGCGAAGTCATCTCAGCCGTCCTCAGCCACTGAGACTGGGGTTGTCACCACCACCCAACCGAAGGGGTCTCAGTGGGCAAGGTGAGGTCGGGCGGCAGGCAGGGCACCAGAGATGCCACCACTAGGAGGAAAAGTCTTCTTTTCTTAAGGCCAAACAGATGGGGTGGGTGTTTGGTGCAGGATGCTGACTGGGAGGTCCGTATCCCATATCCGACAGCCTGACGTGGAACCCCAGCTCCACTCCTGATTCCGACTTCCTGCTAATGTGCATCTTGGGAGGTAGCTGGTGAGGGCTCAAGCTGCTGGATCCCTGTGTCTCATGTGCAGGATCTGAACTAAGTTCCTGGATCCTGCCTTCAGCCTGGCCTCGCTCCTGCTGTTGTGTGCATCTGTAAATCAGCCAGTGGAAGATCTCTCTCTCTCTCCCCTCCCCCCAACCCCGCCTTTCTGGCTGTGCTAGTATGGGAGCACCAGTCCTGAGATCGCAGTAGTCATCTCCTTTTGGTTCAATTGGGAGGGGTCTGGCTTTGTGAAACCAGCAGGAGACTGACCCAAGCCTTGGGTCTATGAAAAGCCAGCCAGACCTTCTCTTCCACACGCATTTTGCTTTCATGTTCAGCCTTCCAGGAATGCTGGAATGGCCACGACCGCTTCCTACAAGGTCGGGCCAAGGAAAGGTTGTGGCGAGTCTATATCACAGTGGTTGGAAGACGATGTGCTTGGCCACGTCCCATTCAGCCCTACTTGTGTGTCTGCTGAGACCCCGTCTTGTCCTTGCTCTCCCCAGGGATCTGAGACTGCCACTCTCTGGGCCCCGGCTTCACACGCATCGAGGGATTGGGGTACATGAAGATGAGTTCAAGTGTTTGTTTTCGTCAAGCTGTCTTTTCCTCTAAAATAAAAAGATAAATAGAGTGGTTCTGTTTTTTTTTTTTTTTTAGATTTATTTATTTATTTGAAAGTCAGAGTTACACAGAGAGAAGATAGGCAGAGAGAGAGAGAGAGAGGTCTTCCATCTGCTAGCTCACTCCCCAAATGGCTGCAACAGCTGGAGCTGCACCGATCCGAAGCCAGGAGCCAGGAGTTTCTTCCAGGTCTCCCAAGTGGAGACAGGAGTCTCCATGCACGTCCTGTCTCTTGTCATGCTGACGGCCAAACTTTGCATGGACATCACTGTCCCCCGCTTCCACACTGTGTCCTGTCCCCACAGAGCCCGTGGGCCTGAACGAAGGCCCTTCCTTCTCCACTGGACATCTCCCCAACCTTCCAGGTCCTTCCAACCCTGACTGCCTTCCTTTCGCTTACGTCCGCGTGCCCCTCTGCAGATGGCCTGGGCCTGGACCTACTCAGCTGGAGGTGGAGACAAAAGAGACAGGGAGGTGACCAAGCCTGGTTGCTTTTTTTTTTTTTAAGATTTATTTATTTTACTTGAAAGTCAGAGTTACACAGAGAGAGAAGGAGGGGCAGAGAAAGAGAGAGAGAGAGAGAGGTCTTCTACCCGCTGGTTCACTCCCCAATTGGCTGCAGCAGCTGGAGCTGTGCCGGTCTGAAGCCAGGAGCCAGGAGCTTCTTCCGGGTCTCCCACATGGGTGCAGGGGCCTAAGGACTTAGGCCATCTTCTACTGCTTTCCCAGGCCATAGCAGAGAGCTGGATCGGAAGTGGAGCAGCCGGGACTCAAGCCGGTGCCCATATGGGATGCCGGCACTGCAGGTGGCGGTTTTACCCGCTATGCCACACTGCCGGCCCTGATCCTGGTTTTGACTGCTCTCCACCTGACCCCAAAAGAGCTGAAACCCTGCATTTTCTCCCAGGAACCCCCAGGATTCCTTGGAACCCAGTTTGGAAACCCTGAAGGGCACATCTAGCTCAGATAGGCTGTGGTTCCTCATGGCAGCAGCACACTGTGCCTGGTGAATTTCGGGCTGCCTGAACTGCTGGAATGGGGTGCTGCTGGCCTCCTTAGCATCCCAAGTCCCTGCCCAGTCTGTGCCAGGCTGGCACCAGACAGAGGTGCCCTCATTGGAGGGACCAGAGGGCCAAGAGACTCAAAAAGAGAACAATTTCCCCCAAATGTAGTTTTCTATACTCTGCTCATTGACACTCAGGTGGTCAGCTGTACACATCCTGTGCTTAGGGGAGAACTGAGGCAGAGGATGAGGGGTTTGGAGTCAGGCTGCTCTGGGTTTGAATTCCTCAGTCCGAGTGGCCTTGATGGAAGAGTTGCCTACGGGCCATCTGCTTCAATTTTCTCACCTATAGAAATGGGCTTCTTAGAATAGTAGGAACTAGTCCCACAAGACTGCAAGAGGTAAGTGAGTTAATGGATGTGAAGACATGAGAATGGTCGGGCCAGGAGAATGTTCATCCTCATCCTCATCTTCATCATCATCATCTTCATCATCGTCACACCTGACCAGAGCGGGTCATCCCACAGTCTTGTGTTTACATCTTGCACAAGATACAGGTATCCCCGAGTAACGTGTTCCTAATCGCCCTCCCCCACCGCGTCTCTGTGCCTTACACTTCGTCACACAGGGACTGTACAAACCGAATAGATTGGACTACAATGGTGATCCCCACCAGGCTGTGTCCCAGTCAGGACCAACAGTGTCCCAACCCAGCCTCATCCTACAGCAGCCCTCCTCATAGCAGGTTCACAAAATTGAAACATGGCTAGTTGCAAGATGGGAAACATGACACCACCAAAAGTAACAACAGTATGCACCTTTGACCTCTCCTCTGGTCTGCAAATTGAGGAACAATCCTTTGGTCTGCTGTATGCCCACAGTGGATCACGATTCTCATCAGAGTGTAGACACAATCCGAGCCTGTGGCGTTTCAGTGTGGCTCTGAAGGAGTTAAGTGAAATAAAGAATATTATCAATATTGTATCAGTCACAGATGAGAAACTACATACCAGGATCAGTGTAATTCATTCATTGGTTTATGGACACCGAGTCCTCCGGGGACTGTCACAAATCCACTTGATGTTCCTGAGTGTGAGATTTAGCATTTGGATCTTTGATTTAGCTGAAAGATGTGTAAAAACTCATGCAGTCAGACAACTCCCTACAGGCGATTCATCTGTGTTGGCTTTTACGTAACAGTTATTCCAATCAAGTGTCAGCAGTAACTTAAGCTCCATAACTTGCCTCGGAATTCACATTTCTGAGACGCGGAACGTGGAGCTCCAGTGGCGGGGTGAGGACGTCCCTGTGGGAGAACAGAGCCTTCTACCTCTCTGGCTCCCTTGGGACTGGCAAGTACACCTGGGGAGACCACGTTTGGAGATAGGACGCACCTCCAGTCCTGTGTGAGGTGTCGGGGTGGGGTTGAGGGTGGGGCAGCGTAAGCCCTGGGGTGGGGAACACTGAGGTTCTCCACTGCAGGTCCTGGAGCGGGGAAGGGGAGCCAAGTCCACAGCTGCTCCCTGGCTGGCTGGCTCAGCTGGGACCAGAAATCTGAAGGTCTGTGTCTTCTCCACTAACCCAGGGGAGACATCACTCTGCGATGAACGACTTGATGGAGAGTACTTCGCAGCTCCCTCGTCTGGATTCCTCCCGGGGCCCTCATCGCAGCAGCCTCTGTCCAGCACTCAGTCTCTCTTTGATTTTTCATCACCTGTTCCAAAAGGAGGAGGAGGCGGCGTTGGAGGGAAGGCAGAGGCTTCCCTCGTCATAATGCCTTTAATGAGAGCAAAAACATACCTGGGCTGTTCTGCCCATGATTTCAGAGAAGTAAAACAGTGCACGGCCAATCTCTACAGATGGTCTTCAGATATCTCTGTTGTTTGTAGACGGTCTTCATGCTGGGCTCAGGGGGTGGAGAAAGCCCTTCCAAGAATGATACATTCAGTGGTCAAGCAAAGTTGGGAGGAAGGCCCGTCTGTCATCCTCATTATAGAGGAGGAGAGGAAGGCACAGTGTGGCTGAAAGGTTGGTCATGGGCAGGCAGCTGGGAAGGGGGCAGAGCTGGGCTTTGCTGCTGACCTGGGGTGTGGTGCCCGCAGCACTGGGCTGCAGGGAGCTACGCCACCTCGCCCGTCACTGGACCGCAACACTGTCTCTGGCTCAGGCCCCTCATCGGGGGCGGCTTCCAGCCTCCCGAGGAAGTGATTCACAGGCAGACAGGCTGTGATGGCAGGTGCCAGAGGACGAACCTGTGGGGACACCTCCAAGCAGGGAGGTTGGCACAAGGACCCTACCATGGTGGCATCTGAGACGGAAGGGCTGTGGCAGTGCCGTGCCAACTTACACGCTCGGTGAGTCCTCTCTGGGGGGAAATGCTTGCCTCCTAACCAGAGAGGAGCAGGCTGGGAGAAGCAGAGGTCTACTGAGTAAGACAAACAACTTGTCCAACAGAAGGCAGATCTGAAAGGCTACACACAAGGTAGTCCTGAAAGATGAGGGCCAGGAAGCACCAGACATTGCGTGGAGGATGGAATCAAGGTTCAGTCCTGATCTGAGATCTACAAGTGTGGAATGGAGGTAGGGATAAGAGGTAATTTCTGGAGAGATGATGCTTAAGAATTTTCCAGAATTCATGGAAGACCTCAAGCCTCAGAATCAAGAACCACAAAGACCCCCCCCCCCCCCAAGCAGGATAAGGAAAAAAAAATCACACCGGGATACATCACAGTGAAAAGCAGAGCACAAGGGGAAGCTAGCCTGGGTCAAATGCTTACCAGCTGGAGACAGGAGGGATCCTGGAGGGGTTCCAGGGTGTGGCCAAGCACGGGGCCACCTCCAAGCATGGGGGTGGAGATGGAGGCGGAAGCCGAAGCAGAAGAAGGGAGGAAGAGCCAGGAAGTGGTTGGGACAGGAAGTTTCCCCTCTCCTCCTCAATGCCCACCAGGTAGGATGTCCCAAAAAGGCACTCTGGCGTGTGGAGCGTGTTCCATGGACCACCATGGGCCAGTTCTCCACGCGAGCTGCCCTTGAAGGAAGAAGAATGATCCTGACCTTTCAGAGGCTCCTGACCTTGTCAGAGAAGGTCAAAGTCAAAGAGGACCCCCTGCTAAGAACCCAGGCTGCCCCGTTCCCCCGGGAAAGTCAGGAAACTTTGCTTTTCCCCTGGAGGAAATGTGGAACTGTTGAAGGTGGGGAGTGAACAGAGCAAAAGATTGTGTTTAGGGGAAAGGAGGGGGCACATTTTAATTCTAGATGCATCGAAGGGAACCCAGCCACAATTAGCCCTCCTGGAGTGCCTTTGGGCCAGCTTATCTGCAGGGTTGGACAGGGGAGTGGGCGTTCTGTTCAGTTGCTTGCGTGATGGGTGATGGGGGAGCGTGGAGCCAGCCCTGCCTTCCGGGAGTGCATTTCCCTCTGCCGGCCCCAGGGAGCCAGGGACAGCTCAGATGAAGCGGCTTCCTTGGGCTCCAGCATTTTAAGAGCTCTGGCTTGAAGCTGTTCCATTTGGGACGGTTTCTGCCTAGCATTTGGTATGGAATTATTACCAAATGCTAGAGCGGAACCCTGCCAAATGCTGTATATCAGCTCAAACCCAAACTCCTAAACAATGAAATATTTATAATAACAACAGACCCAGGAGAGGGGCACAGACTGGGAGTGCCGAGGGGCTCCTGGCTAAGCTGGTCTGGGTCTGGACATCAAGGTGGCAGGTGCCAGGAGGCGTAGGGTGTGGCTGTGCAGGGTTGATGTCAGGATGAGAGAAGCTGCAGGTCTCTTTGGCTCCAAAAGCCCCAGAAGGCTATGCTGAGCCTTTTCCTCCAGGAATCTCGGCTCTTTGTTTCCTTGTGGAGTGCTCTGCATTCAGTAGGTGCTCCATAAGTGCAGGAGACCCACAAGCACAGATACTTCCAGGAATAGCAGAATCTCTCCCATCGGGAACCCACGGAGAATGGGATCCAGACAGCTGAGTGTTCCAGATAGAGCCATGAATTATTTTCCTGTAACATTTTCAGATGGAAATATTTCTAAGATGCGGTGCACATTTCCTTTCTTTCTTACTTGGAGAACGTGGAACACCATTAACCTTTCCATAATGGCTCAGGGTTGCTGCTGTGAACCTCAGACGCCGAGCGGGAGGTAATGCAGCCCCCGGGGCTCAGGAGGTGTGCAGGGGCGGCTGCCCTCCGCTAATGGCCTCCCTTCCTGCCGCTTCCTCCAGTCCCGTGATCTTTCCTAGAGATTTCGGGGCTCTTCCCGCAATCAGACCCGCAGTTGTCACTCGTGCCGGTGTGGCCACCTCCCTCTTCTTAAATTACCATTTCTAATTGGTCATGGACCAGAAAACCAGACTTGGGCCTTGTTAGAGTCACGTGCAGGGTAAGCGTCCCTCCAGCTCGCTCACCGCTTTGTGGCCACGGTGGAGGCCGCTCAGAGTCATTCTTGCATTTCTTCCGGGTTCACAGGTGTATCTCAGGTAAGAGAGGCTGCACTGCGGGAAGTAGCCACTGTTGTCAGAGATGCTTAGGAAACCCCCCGGGAACTGCAGTTACCCACCTCCAAGTCCCTCCCAGACCTGCACTGCTTACGGTCTTCAGCTCTCACCAAGCAGAGCACGCTGGCCACGAGGTCCCGTTGGGAAGATCAGGAAACGGAAGCCCACACAGATCACAGCTGGCCCACGCACCAGGGGCAATGAAGGAGCTAGAGCCTGAGCAGGTCTGGATGCCCAGCCAAGGGGCTCCCCGGGGAAGGGGGCTAATGCAGACGGCATTTGTGGAGGAGTGGACAGGGCTGAGAGGACCCAGAGAGAAGGGGCAGGGCTCAAACCCTACCCACTCAAGAAGCCACTGCACCTGTTGCTCTGCTGTGCAACTCTGTGCAAGGCTAGGGGAAGGGACGGAGCACCTGGGGCCAGGGACCAGGTGGAATCCTGGGAGGGCTGGCCCACAGTGCAAGGAGCCCCAACTCTGCCATCCCCTGACCTGTTAGGGGGCAGGAGGGAGGACCCCAGATGCTCTTTCTTGCCAGTTCCTTCCACTGCCAAACTGATCAGGAAGCCAGAGGACAAGGGAGCCGGGAGAATGGGGTCTGTATACATCCCTGGAGGTCCCAGGCCCCCGAGTGGGAAGAAGGAGAAGAGCCAATGGATTGGCGATCCAGTGCAGATCCAGTGTGAACCGACTTGTCCCACAGCCGCCCCGATCCAAAGATGCTCGCCCTTCCTGCCCTCCTCCTGCAGGCTGGGATGGCTCTGCGGTGGCTCCCAGGTGCTGGCCCTGTCTTGCTGGCGTGCAGACAGGAGAGTTGTGAGGAGTCCTTTAGCCAGCCTGCTAGACCAAGCCGGCGGCTCCTCAGTCCTTCGCCGCCACCGCAGTCCTGCTGAGCTGCAGAGGCCGGGGAGCTGGAGGTGCACACCGGAGTCTGGGCGGTGCCTCCGGCTTACGGAGCTGCCCCAAGCTTTGGTCTTCGCGGCAGTGAAGGGGTGAAAACACGTGCCCAGCTTGTGTACATTCTAAGGGACCTTCAAAAAGTTCAAGGAAAATGGGATTAAAAGATAAGCTTACTTCTGATGCAAAAATATGTGAAGTTGCACATCATTTTTTCATGATGAGCCCTCGTACAAGGGAGATGTCTGTGGGTGAGGTCCCCACAGCCTGAGGATGGATTAGAGTTCAGTCAGCTGAGGACAAGCCAGACAGGTGTGCTGGGCCCACCTGGTGCTGAGCTGTGCTTGGCATTGTGGGTGGCCAGGGGCGGGGGTGGGATGGGCAGCCTGCCCCATCCAGGGCTCAGTGGCTAGGAATTCCAAAGCACACCTGTGGCAGGTGCCTCCCCTCCCTGTGTCCCTCTCCCCTGCCTTCCCCAAATCCGAATTATAGGTGTTTTATTCATGTGAAGTATTTGTTAAGGTGCTTTTTGAAAATCCAGAAGTCTGTCAAGTGTACCAGTGCAGTCATTCAGAGTTGCACCATCCGGATCACCAGTGATGTGTGGGTGCATTTCTTCCTGTACTTTTAGATTTGTATAACGTAAGTAGAACACACAAGCATGGGTGACATAGGCAGGGGAAAGAGGCCACAAAGAACGCACCCATGCGTTCTGTGAGTGTCCTCTGGTTGATGCATAGGGTGTATTGTGGGCCACCGGCACGCTTTAAGGAAGAGCCTACTCACACTCCCATGTGCACCTGTGACACAGGAATCATGGAATGAACAAAATTTGGTAAACTTTTTTTTTTGGCTTTCCATGTAAGTCATTAAAATAACCAGATACTTTGTGTTAATACAGAGTTTCCCAAATCTTTCATGGAATGCTGGTGCTCTGAAGAATGTACAATCACCCATTCATTCATTCGCCCACATACTCACTAAGAGCCATGTACTGAGTACCTGTGAGGTGACAGCTTGGCGCTCATGCTAAGGACACAGACAGAAGGTGGCCCTTGCTGCCCGGGATGACCCTGACTTAATGTGACCATGGGCATGGAGTGCTCCTCGTCCTCTCCATGGGGCACACAGCACTGGGCATGCACAGCCCAGGGGACGCCCAGCCCTTCTGGGTCACGCCTGTGGACTGTCATCCCCCCAAGTTTATAGCAGCCCAAGCTTCTCACTGCACATGCAGGCAGCCTGCCCGTTCTCCCCGTCCCTCAGCCAAGCAGCTTCTCTGGGCTGGTGACCACTCACAAGGTCCCGGACTCATGTTGCTTTTTTAAAAAAGATTTATTTGAAAGGCAAAGTGACAGATTGAGAGGAAGAGACAGAGATATCTTGCATCCACTGGTTCACTCCCCAGATGACTGCAACAGCCAGGAGCCAGGAATTCCACCCAGGTCTCCCACATGGGTGGCAGGATCCAAGAACCTGGGCCGTCCTCTTCTGGCTTCCTAGGCATATCGGTAGGGAGCTGGGCCAGAAGTGGAGCAGCTGGGACTCAAACAGATGTTCATAAGAGACCAGCTTTGCAGGTGGCGGCTTAACCCTCTGTGCCACAATGCCACCTGACCCCTAATTTCATCTTTAACTCCTGAACTGTGACTTATTTCCTATCGCCCAGGTGCAAGACTGATCCTTAGCATTTTCCTGCAGGAGCCAGCTTTCAGAATGTCAGCTGTGATGATGCTTTTTGTAATGAAACATAGCACGTTCTGGAACACGGTGGGCAAGCCAGCCCCAGTGTTCACCCAGCAAGCATGTTGTCCTATTCAGGGTCTATTTGTGAGTGTGGTTTTATGGCTGCCACGTGCTTCTGTGACTACGCATTTTTGTGTTTTGTTCCTCTGTGCCCCTAGGTCTGGCACTTCCAAGGGGGTGGAAAGGCATCTTCCATTCCTGGGAAGCCCGCACTTCGTCACAGTGTCCTGGTAACGGCCAGACAGGTGAGGACAGAGACATCTCAGGTGCTGGCTCCCAGCCTAAAAGGTCATTTCCGACTTCCTGGGGCGACAGAGTGGGTTTTTCACCCTAAGTGATTCAGAGATGGGCGTCACAGCCTCCACAGCAGTGTTGCTCAGGAAGGCAGTGGGGAAGTCCATCTAAGGTTTCTATAATGAAACGCCTGAGGCTGGGTACTGATAAAGAAAAGGGGGTTGTTTATGGAGGTCCCAGATGAAGGAGCTGCAGCCGGGGGTGGCCCTCTTGCTTCCAGGGTGCCACAGGCATGCAGACTATTACACGAAGCCTGCAGGGGGCTTGTGTGTGGTGCTTATCCTCTTCTTACTCAGTCACGGGGCCTCCACCCCACTGGCCTTGTCTTGTCCCTGTCTAATCACCTACAAAAGCCACACCTCTGATCCCCAGAGTTGGAATAAGATTCCACCCTGGACACCCCACAATGGGGCTTAAATTTCAACTCAGGAACCCCTGGGGTCACGGTCAAACCATCTCCAACCTGCAGTAGGCATGCAGGGTGCAGCTGTGTCTGCTCGCTATTTTTTAACTTCTAGCTCCTCTAGTGACTCAGCGGACTCGTGCCATCGGGACTGGACTTTTCCCACAATAGCGACTGTGCTTCCGCTGGCTGCCAGCAGGAAGACCGACTGCCCTGCTGCACTTGTGAGCAGATGAGGGTGTAGTTCATACAATATCCGTCCAGGCCCCTCAGGCATCCCACAGACACCAGCGTTGAGAGGCAAAGGGCAAGAGTGAGCCCAGCTTGAATGCAGCCACAAAGTCAAGTTCTCTTTTTAAAATGTGTGATCATGAAGCTGGCATTTGGCTCAGTGGTTAAGAGCCCACTTGGGAGGGACTCCCACATCCTGTACTGGAGTGTGTGGGCTCGAGTCCTGGCTCTGCTCCCAACTCCAGCTTCCTGCTAATGCAAATCCTGGGAGGCAGCAGGTGATGGCTCAAGTAGTTGGGTCCCTGCCACCCATGTGGGAGACCTGGATGGAGCTCCCAGCTCCTGGCATCAGCTTGGCCCAGTTCCAGTTGTTGTGGGCATTTGGGGAGTGAGCCAGTTGATGGGAGATCTCTGTCTCCCTCTCTCTCTTTCTAATTTAAATAAAATAAACGAATGAATAAAGAAATATATTTCAGTTAAAATAATAAATGGGTAACATGAGTGACCATCGTGAAAGAGAAGGAGCAGTGCCCTTGGTATGAGTTCTGAATTCGCCAGGAAAGCAGGGTGACAAAGGCGAGGCCATTAGATGAAGCCACCAGCTTAGGGGTTTGGTGTGTGGTCGTTCTGGACCCACAGACCCAGAGCTGACATTCTGAACACCTGACCCCAGGAAGCACTCTGGGCCTGGCGGTGAGCTCCTGCATGTGAACAGAAGGGCCGGCACCATGGCTCACTTGGCTAATCCTCTGCCTGCAGCACTGGCATCCCATATGGGCACCGGGTTCTAATCCCGGTTGCTCCTCTTCCAGTCCAGCTCTCTGATGTGGCCTGGGAGGGCAGTAGAGGATGGCCCAAGTCCTTGGGCTCCTGTACCAGCATGGGAAACCAGGAGGTAGCACCTGGCTCCTGGCTTTGGATCGGCGTAGTGCCAGCCATAGCGGCCATTTGGGGAGTGAACCAACGGAAGGAAGACCTTTCTCTCTGTCTCTCTCTCTCACTGTCTATAACTCTACCTGTCAAATATATATATATATATATATATATATATATATATATATATAAAGTGAACAGAAACTAGGTTCAGAAAGCACCGCTCACAAGTGGGCTGGAGTGGAGGTGAGTTGTGGGGCAAGGCACACTGGGAGCAGAAACGCACCAACACACCTCCCCAGCTCTGAACCCTACACTCAACAGCAGGGGACATTGCTAAGTCTTGTTGTCATTCTTATTTAAAAACCATGTGCAGAGAGCAGAGAATGCCTGCTGTGTGCCCGGCATTGTGCTCAGTGCTAGTTATCTAAATGTGGGGGCTTACTTTTCAGATAAGAATGTTTAGGCACAGAGGGGCTAAGTAACAGGCCTGACATCACACAGCTCTAATGTAGGGCATCTAGGATTTGAACCCAAGAGGGCGGCCCGAGGACCTGTGCTCTGCCGCTCCGCTCCATGGTTCTTCTCTCTCCACTTTTGCTGCAACAGAAAAATCACCACCAATGGCAAAAATAACTTGGGATGAGTAAGGGGCAGAGGTGCCAATCCACAAGTGGAGCTTTTTTTCTTAAAAAAAAATTGTTACTTTTTTTTTATGAAAGAGAGAGAGAGAGACAGAGAAGCGGAGGGAGAGAGAGGTTTTCCATCTACCGGTTCACTCCCTCAAATGCCCACAACAGCCAGGGTTGGGCCAGACTGAAGCTAGGAGTTGGGATGTTCATTCGGGTCTCCCATGTGGGTGGCAGGGACTCACACACTTGAGCCATCTCCTGCTGCCTCTGAGGGTGTGTGTTAGCAGGAAGCTGGCATCCGGAGTGGGGCTGGGACTTGAACCAGGCGCTGCAATGTAGAATGTGGGTGACCAAGTGGAGTCTTCATCCCACACCAAATGTCCACCCCAAGCAGAGCTTTTCTTTTTTAAGATTTATTTATTTGAAAGTCAGAGTTACACAGAGAGAGAAGGAGAAGGAGAAGGAGAAGGGGAAGGGGAAGGGGAAGGGGAAGGGGAAGGGGAAGGGGAAGGGGAAGGAGAAGGGGAAGGGGAAGGGGAAGGGGAAGGGGCGGAGGAGGAGGAGGAGGAGAAGGAGAAGGAGAGAGAGAGAGAGAGAGAGAGAGAGAGAGAGACAGTCTTGTATCCGCTGGTTCATTCCCCAATTGGCCACAACAGCCGCAGATGCACCCTTATCAAAGCCAGGAGCCAGAAGCTTCTTCTGGGTCTCCCACATGGGTGCAGGGGCCCAAGAACTTGGGCCATCTTCTACTGCTTTCCCAGGCCACAGCAGAGAGCTGGATTAGAAGTGGAGCAGCTGGGTCTCGAATTGGCACCCATATGGGATGCTGGCACTGCAGGCTGCAGCTTTACCTGCTATGCCACAACAACAGCCCCAGAACTTTTTTTTTTTTATTTTAAGATTTACTTTTTTATTTGAAAGGCAGAGTTATGCAGAAAGAGGGGGAGACACAGAGAGTGGTCTTACATCTGCTGGTTCATTCCTTAGATGGCCACAATGGTCAGCTCTGGGCCAAGCCAAAGCCAGGAGCTTCCTCTTGGTCTCCCAGGTACGTACTGGGGGGAGGGGGGCAAGCACTTGGGGCATCTTTTTCTGCCTTTCCCAGGCCATTAGTGGGGAGCTGGATGGGAAGTGGAGCAGCTGCAGACACAAACCGGCACCCATATGGGATGCCGGTGCTGCAGGCAGTGGCTTTACCCACTACGCCACGATACCAACCCCTCAAGCAGAGCTTTTTAGTAGGCGGCAAGCAGGTGCTAGTCCAGGCCCTTGTGATGACAACAGGGCAGCAATACCCGCTGGCTGTGTCCCTTCCCTGGACACACAGCCTATCCAAGGAGCTAAAGCAAAGAGATACATTGTTTCATTTGAAGCCCAGAAGGTCCTGTTCGTCTCCTTGTGGGGACAGAGTGACATGCCCCGGGATCCACGGAGCTGAAGACTGAGCCCGGGAACAGTGAGAACCTGCTGCAAATGACACCCCCATCAGAGTTGCAAGGCCTACTCCTTTGCAGGAAGTGTGACTGTGCAAGGGTTAACACCTCTTGGAAGCCAGTAAGATAAGCCTTAAAGGCCCCAGTGCATTCGTGGGCAAAAGCAGGAAGAGGGAGAGAAGCAAGTTGGGACGGCCCTTTTGGAAAGAAGTTTGGCCATGCCCACCAGGAGCCTCCAAGCCTGCGTGCCCACTAACCCGATGATGTCACCTCAGTCAACTAACGCCAAGCCAATGAGCAGGGATGCAAACCAAGGCTTAGTGGTGAAAACGCTCACTCCAATACTTTTAAGAGAACAAAAAAAAAAAAAAAAAAAAAAAAAAAAAAAAAGAGAGAGAGAGAGAGAGAAACAATTTAGATGTTCCAAAAGAAGAGATTTTTTTTAAATAAATTATGTTGCATCCATTTGATGGGACATTATGTAGTCATAAAATCGTGTTTTCAAAGAATATGTAATGATGTGGGGAAGTACCTTGTGCTACAAGGTTAGAGAACAAAGCAGGCCGCCAAATTGTTTATACAAAATGATTCAAAGTTTGGGAAACAAATTGATATGCACGGAAAAAGGGCTTGGAAGGAAAAACACAAGAGGGTATCTGGGTGAGAATAAGGGAGACAGAATGGTCTTCTTTGTCGATTTCTGTTTTCTAATTATTCTTCAAGGGTTACTTTATGCCGAGAAAATAACCATTAATTTTTAAAGGTTGCAGCTACTTTCTAGTGGTGGCAGCACATTTCAAGCACTGTTGTTCTTTATGCACGGGTATTTGTATTCCTTCATTCATTCATTCAGTACACGAAACAGTGCCTGGGGCACAGTTAGGTGTCAGGTGCACGGCTCCTCAGCCTCTCCATGTGCCAAGGATCCAGCCATGAGCCCAGCCTGGGCTCTGCCCTGCGGGAAGCTCCCCATCCTGGGTGGAGAAGGGCCCCCCCCCCAGGTAAAGACCCAGGCGGCAGCCCTGAAACAGCAGGTGTAGCCGAGGCAGTCTGCAGGCTGGGGCCCTGGGAGCCAGAGGTGGGGCACTCAAGCTTGGGTGGAAATCATCAAACCTCAGCGCTCACCCAGACCAACTCATTTGTCCTCAGTCACCAGTGTGGTCCTGTGTTAACCACGCCACAGTTTGGGGTGCCAGAGCTGAGTCTCTGCCCTGCCCAGCCGACCCTGGGCATGGTCATGGGCTCTGAGCACTGGAGCTCCCTAGGGGACAGTGCACACACAGCCAGGTACTCTGCCGGGCTTTGAGGTCGTCCCAACCAGTCTCCCTCTCTTTTCAACCACACTGCACCACAGGTTTCAGTTTGGCCTCCCTCTTGTCTCCTGGGACTGGCAGCAAGCGTCTGGCCCTCCACACAGGCCTGCCTGGCCTCACATCTTCCCCACTGGTTCCCCAAAATCCGTGAGAGTCAACAAGGCCCTTTGGTGGAATCAGGATTTCAAACATGGTCTCTATGGTGTTGATTCTTCCCAGACTTCCGGTCCTCCGTGCCCTTGAGTCCCCTGGGAGGGGTCTGTGTCCCAAGGCTCTCAGGTAGTGGCCTGTGTCGAGAGGTTTGCTTTTTTGCCTCCATGTTGTCATTCTCTCTTGTGTTCCAGTTGCCACCTTGCAGGGAAATGTGCTATCCAGGTGACCCCTGGGGGTCATCCTTGGTGATCCTGCTCCCCGGCCAGGTCACAGCTCTGGGCCAAAGGCTGGCGCAACCATTTCTGAAAATCTTTGTGTTCCCCACGTTGTGTCTAGAAGCAAACGAAATTTGTGCTTCTGCTCAAGGAAACACCAAGGCTGAACGCTGGAAGCTTGGAAAAGCAGGGGCCAGGCTGTGACTGGGTTCTGCATGGCGGACAGGGCTGCCCGGTGCAAAGGGAGTATCAGAGCCATCAGCATCTTGCAAACATGTGCTCTTGCGGCCCCACCAGCAGCGTGTTTCATACTTGTTACTTTGTTTCAATTTGTAGTCTCAACAGCTCCCCAAATTTAGAGCTTATTATGGGCTATTTAATTGACTCTGTCTCTGCAGGCAAACAAAGCATAGGTCACATTCTGGTCAAAAAACCCACTGGCTTCCCGGGTTCCCCTGGAATCGAATTCAGAATCAATGGAGGCTGTTGCAAACAACCTCAGCACCCAGGGCTGCAGCTCCAGCATCCTCGTGGGACACTGCGCTCCCGCACCTTGCGGAGGAGCAGACGTGCTGAGCGGCCCGGATCTCCAGCAGAGCTCCTAACACTTCCTTAGCGTTTGACTACTTACTCAACGACACCACAAAAGCGGCCAGGTTGGTCTTGTTTGACAACAAAGTCCAATGTAGAAAAATCCGAGCTACAAAGAAATTACCTTTAATTTGTTATTTCACAACCTGGCTGTTGACTTTATACAAGACATGGTTGGTTAAGATGTCTTAAATAACTCACTCACTGTAGTAAATCAGATTCAATTTACAAAAATTCCATTGACAAACATCTTTTCTGGAACAGTGCTAGTATGCAAAGCCAGACGCACCTGTAGCTTAAGAGAATTCTGGCTGATTCTTCAATGGTTCATTGCATGGGAAGCACACCAGGGCCGTGCTGCCTTTGCCTGCCACCCTGTACGGTGTTGTTTCGTGAGCTCTCCGTTTCCTGGCCCAGGGGTCCCTTGTCCCTGTCAGGTACTACGAACACCAGGTCTCATGCTGTGGCAAGTGACAGAAAACCCAACGCAAATGCAATTAGGTTGAAAGAAATGTATCTGCTTACAAAGTGGACAGGTGCAGGAGTGGCTGGATTTAGGGCTTCTGAAGGCAAACAGGGCCATTCCCTCCTGTTTGAATCTGAATTGGTTCATTCTCGGGCTCCTCTCGGTGGCCTCTGCACACTCTCGGCTCTGGTCTCTAGGGGTCGAGACCACCAAACTCCAGCAGCTCCACTAGACGATATTTTGAGTAGTTCCAAGATGCACTCTGATTGGCCCAGGTGAGGTCACTTGGCTGTTCCTGAGAGATGTGAGTGGCTGACTGATGGAAGCTGAGGCCGGAGCTCTCCCCTGGATGGCCTGAGGGTGGGAAAGGGAAGGCAGGGCCTCGGGCACTCTGTTCCTTCCCTCTCTGCTGAAGAAGCAGGAAGGGGACTGTGGACATTTTCTCTCCGACTTCCGGGACAGAGGCCCCAGAGGCCTCCAAGGGATGGGTAGCAACATCCTGCAGGCTCCCTAATGGACCCAGGGCCCCCTGCGGACCACCCAGCGTTTTCCTTCTGCAAGAGGCCATGGGGTGCTTCTCCCCACAGCCCTGGCTCTGAGGGGTCTGGGGGCCTTGTGGTTGGTCTCACGTCTTCTCACTGGTGGGGAAGCTGAGGAGGGGAGCTTGGCCACTCGGCTCACCACTGTCCCCCTCCGCCTTTCCACTCCAGTGCCAAAGCAGCCCTTGGGGGGGGGTCCTCCCCGCAGGTGAAAGGGCTGCTTTGCAGTCTCTAGGAGAGGGAGCAAAATCATTGTACGGCGTACAGCGGATGGCAGGGAAAAGGAGAGCCCCATACAAGCAGGACAACAGGAGTGACAGGAAGGGCAGCAGCAAAGCAGTGATGGGCGAGCAGGGGTCCGAGCAGAGGTACTGCTGTGAGAAGGGCTGCTTTCGAAGCAGACCCCCTGAGCAGCCCCTCATTACAAGGTGCTGATGTGGCTCCAGCGCTGGGCGCTCCTCCTGGTCTTGCTTCTGAGCCCGCCCACGTATCACCAGAGAAGTGATGTCACCGCCCTCCATTTTCACCCCCAGCCCCCAGCCTCCTTTACGTGTAAGTCCAGGCTCCCAAGGACTTCCATCAGCAGTGGAGGGGCCTGATCAGGACACTGGGCAGGGGTGGGGAGTGCTACCCACCAGGACCCCTGGATGCCAGGCTGGGTGGGCCCGGGAGGGGGGATCCTCTACTGCGTAGGGGTCCTGTCTTGGCCAGACAAAGACCCAGGAGTTTGAGACGGAGGCATCAGAATTAGGCAGAGCTGGCAGGGAAAGAGCAAGAATCCACAAGAGGTGAAGCCAGGAATAAAGCAAATGGTGGAAGTGGCCCCAGACCAACACGTGGGGCTGGGACTCTTGAGTGCGGGGTCAGCCTCTGCTGCTGTTCCCCACTTTAGGGGGACGCAGGCAGGGGTCAAGTTCTGGCCCCTGTTGGACACTGGGACCGGCGCCCTCCACCCCCAACCCAGACTCCCAGCCCCAACCAGCGCTTGCGCCGCAAGTCTGTGCTACTCCTGGAGGAACGCAGAGCTCACCGTCGCCGACAGGGGGAGCCGGCGAGCCCCTTGCCCGATCTGACTGCGAGGATCAGGCTTCCAGGCTCGGTTTCAGGGCGGTGGGCAGTGGTCGCGCGCCTGGTCCCGGCCTGCCTGGCCATGTGAAGTCTCAGCGGCCTCTCAGGGGGCGTCAGTTTCCGCGAGACGCACAGGCGCTTCGGGCTTCCAGGCCTTTAAGGGCCGCCCCGGTGCCTGGCGACCACCGTCCCCTCGCATGGAACCCGCTGGATGCCGCCGTGGGCCCGCGGGCGATGGCAGCACGCGCTGTGCAGGCGGGTGGCGGCGGCCCCAGGGTTAAAAGGCCGTTCTGTCTGGGAGAAGGTCCATATGGCCTCTTCCTTTGGACCTTCCCGGCCCTGCGCGCCTCTTTGTCCGAGCTGTCAGTCTTGGAGAATCACTTGACTTCCAATAACAGGTTCGGAAGACGACAGAGTATAATCAGTTGATCCACGAAGAATTGAAATAAAGAACACCCCACTGTTCGTGCTATCATTCCCATAGAGATAGTGATATCATTGATGTGATTGCGATGATAATTTCTATGTGAGGGAGAAAAAAAAACTCTTGTATTTTGGGATTTGCTCAGAGAGCATTGCAGACACATTGGATTGGAAAATGCGCACTGAATGCCTAAACTTTTTTGGGGGAGGGGGACGTAGGCAGGGGCTTAAAAAAAATAAAAGGCACAAGCAACCGCGCGGCCAAGATGCGCGGGGTCATGAAGAATCTCCTAGAACCAGCATTGCCTCCCCTGCTTCTCGGAGCCACTCCTGCAGAGAGGCGGCGGCGGAGACCCGGCCAGCGCAGGGCGCGAGGCTCCCCACCGACGGCGCGCCCGCCCGGAGGACCACGCACCTCCGGCGGCGGCGGGCTCGGGCGCCTTCCCCCGGGGGCCGGGCTGCAGGTGCGGGCCAGGCCGAGCTGAGCCGGGTCGCTGTCGTGGCTTTTGATGTACTGGGATGCCTCGGTCTCCACCCCGCCAGCCATCCTCGGGGAGCTCCGCACGGGCAGGCTGGAACAAGTCTCACCTGAGCCGGTGCTTCGAGTGTCCCCGTGGCTCGGCGTTTTGAATAATCAATCCGCCTCCTCGGCTTCTTAATCATGCGCAACACAGGCCTCTCTCTCCTCCCTCCACCCCCCACCCCCACCCCGCATCTCCTTCCCCATCTTCTTTGGTTTTCAACTCTTTGGGATACTGTGTTTCTGCCATTAACGTGCCCAGTGTCACATGCCAGCCTTTTCTTTAAAAACAAGCTCCTCATTGGTGTATCTGGACACTTCTTTTATTATTATTATTACTGAATCTTTTTTTTTTTTTTTACCCATAATGACACCAGGATCATTATATAATCCCATAACAAAGAGGCTTTTGAGGCACCAGCTTTTGTCCACTCCGGGACACAGAATCCATAATTGCATTATTCAGCTTCTGCCCCCTTCCCCGCCCCCGCCCCCAGCTCCTCGCCTGCGGGCAGCTCAGGCTCCCGCACCACTCACACCTCCACCTTGACACCCCGGGGCCGGTCCGCCCTGCCCAAGCCCTCCCCTGGCTGACCAGCCTCGCGAAAGTTACCTTAAAAAAAGTTATTTTGCTTGATAATTAAGTCCCACAGCCCACCGCCTGGTGATGGCGATTCTGCACCCAGAAGGCAGAGAACCTGCGTGACGTTTTTCTCCAAGTTTAATTACCGTATGCTAATTTCCTTGCCGACTACGTGATTAATTAAAATCATATTTTCATGATCATTTGGCACTAGTATTGTTTTAGAATTATCATGATCTCCTAAACAGTGTGTGTAAATAAAGTCGCCTCTAATGGCAGGCGCGGGAGGCTTGGCTGAGGACCTCTGCGTGTTTGTGTCGCGGCGATTGGCAACATAACTGCCTTATTTACATTAAATACGCCACAAGGTTACAGCGCCCATCAACGTCATTTGATCGCTGATGACTCCCTTAAACGCCCGGGCTGTGACTGATCTCCGCGTCCGGCTGTCCACCGAGATTCGCCCGCGAGTTTTTTTTTTTTTTTTTTTTTTCTTTCCCAGAAAAGAAACAGACTTTAAATAGTTTCAGGAGCAGGTAAGAATTACGCGTCTTCCTCTCGCCTTCTCCGTCTCTCTCGCTCCCCTCTCCCTCCGTGGCAATCTCTCTCGCTCTCTCTCTCTCTCCTCTCTCTCTCTCTCTCTCTGCCTCTCGGCTGGATAAAAAATTCTTTAGTCAAAGGCAGGAATGCAAAGTAGTGACAAGCGAAGGGGCTGATATATGTCTCAGTAACGAGTCTGACAATCAGAATGTAGCTCTCGGAGAATAGATAGATTTTAATAAGTGTGTTTACACGGGCTCAAGGTCAGAAGCAAGCTGTGCCGTGTTAAATGGTTTCTTAGTTGCTAGACAGAGAGAAAAAATGGACGATCGCACACCATTCTTTGTAGATTATTATATCAAGGGTTCAGTCTCTGGCTCATCAAAGCTAAATGCCGCAAGACCTATCTAGTTGCTGTGAATTATGCCAGGGCGACAATGGAGAGCGTTTTTAATGGTACAGTGCATTTCACCTACCAGATAGGGGAGGCCGAGCCGGGGCCCGCCGAGTCCGCGGGGCCGGGGGCTGCGCGCCGGTGAGCCGGGCGGCTCCGAGCCGAGGCCGGCCCACCCCGAGCCTGCCCTGCCCCGGCCGGGCCGGGCGCAGCCGGCGGGGCTCGGCGGAGCGGGCGCGCGGGGCGCGCGAGCAGGGCGCCCGTCCCCCCTCGGCCCCGGAGAATGATCAAGTCAATCATGTGGACGTGTTTCATTATTCATTGAACACAATCTTTTACAACGCTCCGCGTACGTGCCCGAGTTTGCTCCAGACGCCCGCGTTTCCATGTTTAAGGTAAGGAAAACAAAGGTGGGGGGGCGGGGGGCGGCGGGGCGCGGCGCGCGGGGGGCGCGCGGGGCCGCGGCGGGCGGGGGGCGCCAAAGTGAGTTTGGACTCTTGGCGCCGCACCCCCGCCCCTCCCCCTCCGCCGCCGGCCGGGCCTGTCGCCCGGGTCCTTCTCACCCCCATCGCGGTGAAAAAATACGGTCTAATTAAATATCCGCGGCGGTGACGTGGGCGAGCGGAGCTGTCAGCGGGGCGCGGCGCGGGGGACCGCGGAGACGCAGCGGCGGCGGCGGCGGCGGCCGGGCAGCGAAGGGCGCTCCAGAACTTCGGCGGCGGGCGGTCCCCGCGCCGCCCCGCCCGCGGTCCCGGGACCGTTACTTGAAAGCGCCCGGGGCCTCGCGCCCGCGCCAGCGCCCGCGCTCCGCTGCCGGCCCGGCCTGGCCCGCGCCGCCTCCCGCGCACGGCCCCAGCAGCCGCACCAAGGCCCCGGGAAACTTTGAAAAGGGTCTGGGGGCGAGGAGGCGGCGGGGGCCGCGCAAACTTCTGCACAAGTGACTTTCCTCATCTCCTCTGCGGCCCGCGACTGGGGGCTCCCCCCGGCTCCCTGTGTTCCCCCACCCGACCCCACCCCGGGCCGCGCGCGGTGGGAGCCAGCCCCTCCGCGGGGAAGCCGGATGGAGTAATTTTTTACCGCTTCCCCCCCCCCAAAAAAAAATCAAAGTTAGCGGATGCTCCCAGTGCCCCAAACTTGCGGGCGCCCTGGGCCTGTGAGACCTGCCATTTTGTGTCTTCCTCGGCCTCTCGCACCCCGGGGGCCTGGAGAGGGGGAGGCCCAGGCCAAGGCGCCAGGGTCCGAACCCGCGACCCCAGGGCAGCCGAGGTGCCCGCAAGCGCCGGCGGCGCCCGCGCGGCACCTGCCCCAGCCCGGGCCTGGGCCTCCTAACCCCTGGGAGCCCAGCG
>NC_142884.1:29293946-29406446 GCF_051225735.1 Oryctolagus cuniculus | reverse complement strand
AAAAGCAACCAAAACAAGCTCAGGGAAGGCTTTCCCCTTCGCTCGCCCCCTTCCTCCAGCATTATCTGTCTCCATCGCGGGGAGGATCGCGAGGCTCGCCTTTGCGGAAGACAGGGTCACGGAGAGATCGACAATTCTGTTGCAAATGGCATACATTCGCTAGCAAGAATACAGCCGCGTATTCACAAAAATACCCGCCTTTGCACAAGGAGGAGAGCGGTTTTAGCAGGAGCTGGGGTTTTATTTAAAATGCATAATATAAGATTGTTATTTACAGCGTGCAGAACCTGGAAGGCAGTCGCTTTGCCTGGGGGGAAGACTGTAACCCTAGTTCCTATTTGCTGGGCCAGCTTGGGGACGCAGCTTTGAGCCTAGGGAGTCGCAGGGGGGCGCCCCCAGCAGCCCTCTGGCCCTTGCTCTGGGAGCGCCTACGGCTTCTGGCTGAAGGCTGCTTTAGTTATGATGTCATTCTGATAGCGGAGTGCAAATGTCTCCTGATTCCACCATTAACCGCCTGGCTGATTTGCTCGGTAACGATAGCGCTGCCGTCCAGTTCCCTGACAAACGCAGGACCGCTGAGCCCCAGGAGTTAACTTTTCCCCCTACTGAGGAGGGAGCCGGCTGGCAGAAGTCTTTGGACTGTCTCGGCCTCATGGAGTCACCGACATGGACGACAGGCCCCTGGACGGAGGGAACCCCTGTTTTTCCAAAGTTTGGAAAACTTTGAGGAGGCGTTGATTTCCAGAATACCCTTAATATGTGAAAGCTTGGATTCCAGTTCTGCCCAAGCCGAGGCGTTGGGACACGGCGATGGTGGGGATGCCAGGTCTCAGTGTGGCCATTGTGTGGAAGAAGGGCTGGTGACATTTGAGTCCTCGCTGCCGTCCATTAACCGTGACTTTAATGTTAATACCACTGCGAGTAAACCAGATTTAGTGTTGAGTTTTAAATAGTGTACAATGATTTAAGATTTCTTTTGATTTACTGTTCAAATGAAATTTGCATAAATGTGATGAAAATGAACTTAACATCTGGGCATATGAAAAAAGGTTAGTACCTCATATGTCATCTGCAGAGAAAGCGTCTAAAATGCTTTCACCCTAAACTGGGTTCGGGAGACAGTTCCTGGAGACATAAACGGTAATTATGGAAAACCTGGAGAAAATGCTTTCAATAAATTTGCATTCTCGTGGACCAGTGCTCTGGAAACCCATCTCGTGCAATGCCTGGAGTGCTTAACTTCTCTGCCGGCTTGCGATCCCCGCAACTCAGCAACTTAGCTGCTAGCAGGGGCTGAATTCACAGAAGACTTGAGGCGCGACAGACAGAGGCCAACAGCCCCGTTACGGGAGAGGACAGGGAGGTGGCCAGGAGGTGCAGCCCTACTAATAACAGTTGCCCCTGGGCGGGGGTGGCAAGCGGTGCTGAGACATGGAATTGCTGCCTGCTGAGCACCAAAAAAGCTGACCAATTAGGTTGTCTTACTCTGCCTTAGGTTACCAAAGGCATTTCCTATAAAATCCATGAGCCCAATCTCGTGAACTCTGAACCGCTTCTTCATTTTGGAGTCTGCCAAGCTTGTCTCTGGCGTCAGGAAATCCGAGTTAAACAGCCTTACCCGGTGCGGTTGCCTTTTGCTCACAAGTTGGCTGTGAATGGCACAGGTGTTTGTAAAGTGCCTCGGATGGAGGGGAAGAAAGACAGCAGCGATGCTCGTGAGAATACAGAGGAACTTTTTTTTTTCCCCAAGAAGAGTTTCATAAAAGAAGAAAGCAAATAGATTTATTTTTCTAGCTTGAATGAGGACAATTATAGCTTTTTAACATCCTTGGATTTAGTGTTTTTAATAAGCCTTTTAAGTAAGCTGAAATATTGGCTTGCATTTTGTTCTCAACATTATTTAAAGTGAGACTTGACACAAATTTAAAAACAGAAGTGAGTTTTCAGCAGGTCGGCTTTTGTCCACGCTGAGGACACGTGCCCCCCCGCCCCCCCAGCACGGCTGGCAGGATTGAGAGCCAGGGAGTGCTCGGCTCTGACTCCAGGTGAGGCCTCAGGCCTGGACTAGAGGGATGCTGGCCGTCAGGTGGCCTGGTGCTGTCTTTCAGACTGTGAAGGGTGGATTTGGGAGTCTACAGGCGAGGGTCAAGTTCAGGAACCTTGGTGAGAACCTGGGGGCTTGCTCAGTGGGCGCACACCTGCTGTGTGCACTGCCTGCCTCCTGCAGGGTGGGCCAAGGCAGGGTATGGCTGAGGCTACAGAGGGACTGTTGGTGGGTAGGGGTGGGTGGGGGAGAGGCAGAGGGAGCAGGGAAGGTCCCAGGGGAGGGGGGAAGGGAAGGCTCTGCTGCTGGGTGTTTCGCGTGGTGCCTGGGTGGGAGGTAGACCTTTTGCCAAGCAGACTGATCAGGTGCTCAGATCTGCAGTCTTTAGACCGTGCTGATGTTCCTCTTGGTGGCAGTGAGTGTCCCTGGGGTAGGTGGTGAGCAGATGATGTGTGCTGTTAGGATGAGCTAAGCCAGGGAGTGGCCCAACTGGGGTCTCCGGTGTGGTGATGGTGGTGTGTGTGCACTGGGGGAGGGCGCTGCCTGATGGAGGCACCTGTGCTGGGTGATTTTCTTGTGACCCACAATTACACTAAACAAGAGAGATCCATGAGTTTGTATATGTGTGTGTGTCTGTGTATGTGTGTGTGTGCACGCGTGTATTGGAGCCCGCGGTGCTGAAATAAGCAAAGGGAATCAGAAAGTGCAAAGGAAGCTGTAGCCTCAGGACACAGACCCTGGGGAAGGAAGCTCACTCTTTCTTCTTTCTTTTTATTCCTCCCCCCATGTGGGTGGTCATGAACGGGGCCACCTCTAGAAGATGGGCGTGGAGCCAGCCACCTGCCCTGGGGCCCCCAGCAGTGCCTGGGGTAGGGCTTCTGTTGCCGGCTGCCCCTGGAGCTGCATCGTGTGTGCGGCTAGGGGTTGGCTGTGGCTGGCTCCGTTGGCTATTGGAAGCTCTCCCCCAGCTTTCACTTTTAAACATCATTGTATGTATGTGGTTTGCCTCTTCCATTGGAGTTTCTGCTATGATCAAGAGTATCAACTATTTACTTGGCTTTTCACATGCTCCGAGCTTGCTGGGGTTGGGTTTTATTTTCTCTAAGAAACAAACTCAGATTAGGGTGAGCCCTTGGCTGGAGCTTGCCCGACTAAAATGGGCATCATTTCTCCAGACCAGGGTTTCTCAGCAGTGGCACCACTGCCTGTGTGTGGGGTCTGTGCCGTGCAGGGTGGGGTGTTGGTAGCATATCTGACCTCTACCCTCTCTGTGCCAGTAGCTTTCCCAGGTGAGACTAGGCTAGCCTTGTGCTTAAGATCTTAAGATACCCACATCCTGCAAGAGAGAACCTGGGTTTGATTCCTGGCTTGAGTTCCTAATTCTGGTGTGCACCTGCCTAAAAGGGCATGCTGGGGAGGCAGTGGTGATGGTATAAATAATTGGGTTCCTGGATCGTGTTCGTGGCTCCTGGCTTTGGCCTGCTGGCCCAGCTCTGGCTGATATGGGTATTTGGGGAGTGGGCCACTGGCTATATGTCTGTCTCTCAGATACAAATTATCTCTAGACATTTCCAGATATTCCCTGATGTGAAGGGGAGATCAGGCTCATTCCCCACACGTGGTGTGGCGGGCTGTGTCCTGGGAGCCACAGGGACTGTGTTCGCTGGTGGGGCAAAGACAAGTGGGTGAGACAGTGGATCAGACCCTGCACCAGCTGGGGGTCACCTATGGGTCTGAGAGTGGGGAGAACTTCCCCAGTGGAAGAATTCATCGGTAGGGGGTATCTAGAGCCAAGGAGGGCAGCTCTGCCTGTTTTCTATGTCAATGACACACTGAAGGTTGGCTCTGTGAGTGACAGCTGCATCCCTGGGCCCCTGGCCGTGCCCCACAAACCTCCTGGGGGAAGGAGCAGAAGCTGGGCAGCCTGCTGGCAGGTTAATGGCGTTTGTTCCTTTGTGAGCATTTCCTAGGTGCGAGGCATGGCTTCAAGGGCTTTTCCAGGAGGGAAACTGAGGCAATGAGACTGGTGGACAGTGGGTCCAGAGTTGGCACGCCCACCCCCTCTACGGCCACAAAGCATTCAGCTGTCCTTCTCAGGGACACACTCTAGGCAGGGCCCCTGTGCTCCTTTGCTGACTTGGAGCTCACCTGTGGACCTGTCACCTGCCACCAGGCCTTGGGGGCTGGCTGGTAGTGGGCGCAGGTCCTGGATGGCCACAGCACTGAGGGTGGACAGGAGCCTCTGGCTGGGCGGTGACAAGATGCTGGCGTGGATGCTTCCAAGGCAGTGAGAGAAGCAAGGAGGAGAGGGGTTTCTGAGGTCTCCCCTCATCTACCCACTGCTCTTAGTCTGAGACCTTACAATGAGGATGTTAAGTGGCGTTTTGACAAGGGAAAAATGATCACTGCCGACTTGAGCTGCCATTAACCTGGGAGTTTCCTATCAAGGCGTTGCTACATTGATTACCTGGGCTGTGTTGAGCCTGGGCTTGATGACAGAGGTGGGTTCGGTGTTCCTGCCTGCTCTCTCCCTGCTGGCTCCTGCACCTGCCCCGGCCTTCAGGCCTCCTGTCGCTTCAGCTCACTCCTCACTCTCTCAGGCCACTTGGGACCATTGGCCCCTTTGGTTTTCTTTTTAGCCTTTTTGTTGCTTTGTTATGGAATCCCCCGCTCTCTCTCTCTCCCTATCGCTCTTGCTCTCGCTCCCTCTCTCCCTCTCCTCTCTCTCTCTCTCTCTCTCTCTCACACACACACACACACTTGAAGTGGCTCTATTTAGCTTGCAAAAGCAAACCCTTAAATTCCCCAAAATCAAGATTAATCACAGAAATGCATTCAGTCCTAATGATAATGGTGTTCTCCCTTGTGTTGCTGAGATTCCCGCCTCATTCCCAGAGACTGGAGCAGGATCTGGGCTCCTGAAAGTGTGGGACTGTGGGGCCCTTGCGGGGAGTGGACACTTCTGCCTGTAGCTTCCCAGAACCTGAGCAGGGAGGAGCTAGGGCACGTGGGCGTAGTGGGCAGAAGTGGCCACACGTCAGCATTTGCTGAGGCCGCTGTTGGGCACTCGCCCCATGCCAGGCCCTGCATTTTTGCCGTGTTTAGTCCTCTTAACAACCCAGGGTAGGGCCTTCTGTGCAGCATTCCCAGTGGGGGAACCGAGGGACAGGGCCACTTGTTGCATATACAGAGCAGTGGCATGGCCAAGCCGGGCTTTGCAGCCAGCTGCTGCCCTGGTCTGGGAGGCTCTTGCTCCTAACCCTGGGTTACACCCCCTTAGCACCCTGGGCAACCCTTAGGTCCGGGAACGACAAAATCAGCCTTCCACATAATGTTAGAATGAGAGTGAAAATGTGGACCGGAACTTGCTACTTTGCGAACATATGCATTGTTGTAAATCTGTGTCCAAGAGGAAGAAAATATTTGGAAACTCGGTATCAGCTGAAGAGTAACCGTAGAGACAGCAAACAGATCACACAAATATTATCCATAAAATTTAACCTTCTTCAGTGCCTTGATGTTGCGTTTTATATTTCAAAATATCTAGACACATGTCTCCCTTATTGACTAGAGAAAAAAGGGACGCCAACAAGTTTTTTTTGGGATTTTTTTTTCCCTAGAATTTTCATTCTCTATATTAATGCCTACCGAAGTCTAATCAGGGGAGGCCTTGGGAATGATTAAGGAGAGGTGGTCCTGTGTCGGAAACCCGTGAAGGGCGTCTCCTTGCCATCCCAGCTGTAGTGCTTTTGTTGCTTTGAGTGGGGGTGATGACCTGGTGCAGACAGGGGGTTATTCCTGCAGCCTTGACTCTGCTCTGAGCAGAGCAGGGAGCAGCTCACTGAGGGATCGTGGCTGGATCTGCTCCGGGATCTCAGGGCGCGGCTTCCCAGCATCGGAGCAACTTTTCTTCACCAGCCAACATTGCTTCCGCTCCAAGAAGGTCGGTGCTGGGAGTGGCTGGCCCCTCCACTGGCCTGGGAAGAGTCTGCCAGGTGGGAGAGTGGAAGGTGGTGTGGGAACATGGGGCGGGACAACGCAGCAGCCACATACTGGTGTGAAAGGCTGCCATCTGGTTGCAGGGGCCTGCCCCTGTGCCGGGCTCTGCACAGCCACGTTCCTCCTGGGGGTCCTGCCCAGGAGGGCTCAGAGGTTGCGGGCACCATTTCTGAAGCAAAAAGCCAGACACTCCATCTGCAGTTCTTGTCTTCAATCATTGATTTGACAACTTAATATTTATTTTCTGTGTGTTTTTTGGTTGTTTTTTATTTTGGTTCAGTCCCCTTCCCTCCCTTCCTCCTTCCCCCCCACTCCCGCCCTGCGCGCCTACACACTCATTCTGAAAGTATTTTGCAAACGCTTTGTCAGAGTTGCGGGGGGCCCTGGGGTTTCAGCTCCATGTAAAATTCCCATCGAGCGCATTGGGAAGCAGAAGTAGTGCAGACGAAATGACACGGGCGTTTGCATCATCTGAAAATGTATCGATTAAGGCTGGAAGGGAGCAATTTTCCCCTTTAATGACTGCTGTCATCCCAGGCAAGACACAGCGGCTTCTGAATCTGTGACAAGTGGTGGCCTCAGCCAGGGTCTGGTCATCTGGTGCCCACGCCCGTGCCCCTGTGGTGTAGGGGGACAGCCCCACAGCCTGCCCTTTGCTGGCAGGGATGCTGTGTGCGTGCCAAGTGTTGGCCTGTTGGTTCTTTAGCGAGGGCTGGCTGTTGGGGTCAAGTAACGTATTCCAAATACTGGACGGTGTGCCAGCTTCTAGCCCCGCCCAGAAGAGCTCCTTGCATTTTGACATCCTGCCCTTTTATTTCACTGCCTGCTTGCAAGCGCCCACCCGTCTCCAGAGGTTGACAAGAGCTGGATCGGTGGGAGGTAATTTTTTTTTTCCCCAGGCACTGCCGGGATGAGGAGTCTGGCTCACCGGTGGGGACTCTGCTGTTAAGAAAACTTTTCCCACCCCTTTTGCATGATCATATTGCTCGGAGAAAAATCACATAGTTTTGGTGTGTGATCTCCAGATACCACCTTCAATAAAATAATTTGCTCATTGATCTAAAGCATGAGTGGATTCCAGCTGCTTTGGTCCTCAGAACAGACTTTGGAGTTGGAATCTGTCTCTTTGACTCACTTCTGGGAGGGGCTGGCCTCTCACAGAGGTCACTGGGAGAGGGCAAGGAGGGGGCAGCAGCCTGGGGAGGCAGGGGATGGAGCACTTATTTCTTCCAGGAATCAGAGGGCTTAGCAGAAATCAGTTCAAAATCCTAGTGCGGTAACTTGTGTATAAGCGAGCGGTGATTTGTGCTTTCTGATCTCTGTGTCCCCGGGCAGGCAGACCGAAGGGGTCCTGGGCTGGAGGGCAAACAGCCTTTTACTGACCCGCCATCAGCTGGCCCTCGCCCTGCAGACAGCTGGGAGGAGGCTTGAGGCCGGTCCCCACTTCCTACACGTATGGTTGCTCCCTAAAGAGGAGCCTGTCTAGGGGGATTCTTGGTGTGCACGCTACTTGCTAATTTGTTGCAAGGGCTACCTGGTGCAGGTGTATCGCTTGATGTTTCAATATCTATAGGTTTTTTGCATAATTTAATTTTAAGGGTGTCCCCTCCCTCATTCTCTGATTAAGACACTTATTTCATTGAGCTGAAAGCCTCACGTTTGTAAACGAGCAAGAGCTGGAAGCATTTTTTGTTTTGTTTTGTTTTGCTCTTAAGCTATGGAGCACAGTGATAAAGAGCTCAGGACCAGGGCGATGGGACCAAGTTCAACAGGCAGCTCCTCCACACGCAAGATGTGGGCAGGCCATTTTTATCTTCAGGCCTCAGTGTTCTCATCCATGGAAGTGGATCAATTCCCCTTCCCTTGCGAGGGCAGCAGGGTCGACATAGAAAAGGATTCACTGAGGAGCCCCGAGCCCCGAGCGAGTGGAACGGCAGCTCCGGGGACTGCTTGCGCGCTCCGTCTTGCCGCCTGTTTCAGAAATGGCAGCCCAGCCAGCAGAAGCCCCCGGCGCCAGCCATCTCCAAGCCTGCTGAGAGGTGCCATTGCTTCTGCACTGCCCTGGCTGGTCTTTGGAGTTATTTACCTTGGGATCAATAAGTATTGGCTGATTGATTTCCTATGTTTCTGAAGATGCATTTTAATGGGTCAGCTGAGTTCATGGAGGGGCTGGGGGGTGGGAGTTCTGTCTACATCTTCACTAAGCAAACATTCTCACTCAAGTCCAGCAAATGTCAGCACCACGTTTCTGGCTCCTGTGCACACAGCACACACACCACACATGTGCACACATGCCACACAGCACACACATCGCAGATGTGCACACGTCTACATGTGACACATGGCACACACACCACACGTGTTCACACATGCACACAAGCACACACGTACACACACATATACACAGCAACACACCACACATGTGCATAAAGCACATGGCACATAAACCACATGTGTTCAAAATGCACACCTGTACACACATAGCAATATGTGCACATGTGCACAAACAGTACATGGCACACACACCATGCATGTTCACAATGCACACACGTACACGCATACACACACCACACAGCACCCACCCCACACATGTGCACACATGCACAAACAGCACATAGCACACACACCACACATGTTCACAATGCACACATGTGCACACACATATACAGACCACACAGCACACACAACATATGTGCACACACGTTACATGCACACACCATGCAACTGTGCACATGTGCACATGTGCTACACATCTCACGAAACACACATGTTCACTACACATATCACACACAAAGACACATCACATAGGTGTATCTGTGCACATACATGAGTGAACACACACACCACTCACATGTATGCATTTATACACACACCTAAACACACATACTGGTTGCTGGAATCCTGGTGGGAATATGATAGGCCTGTTGTTTTC
The DNA here is from genome assembly GCF_051225735.1 of Oryctolagus cuniculus. NCBI lineage: Eukaryota > Metazoa > Chordata > Mammalia > Lagomorpha > Leporidae > Oryctolagus > Oryctolagus cuniculus. Next base: position 29,397,471 of record NC_142884.1, on the reverse strand, counting down.
ATCTTTTCACTGTAATCAAAGTCAAAGACCTCAAGGAGGTGCTATCATTCATTCACGTAAGAAATATTAAGTGCCTTTGTATCCTAGGCAGGGTGGATGCCGTGAACAAGATGGGAAGCATTTTGAGGCCGTTGTATTATACTAAGCAGAGTGAAGGTAGTGCCGACTTCTTCGGTTTCAGGTTCCAGATTAAAAAAAAAAAAACTCTGTGTATTCATATGTACATCCGCACACATGCATGTACTCGTAGACACCCCTCACATCCACATACTTGTATACACAGCCACACCGGCACATCCATATACTCCCCACACACATCCGTATACTCATATACACCTGCACGTGTGTTATACTCATACACGCCTGCAATCCATGTACTCATTCTCACACACACCCATATACTCATATACACACCTACACGTCCATATACTCATATGCACACCTACGTGTCCATATACTCACTCACGCCCACACACACCCATGTACTAATACATGCCATTATACTTGTAGACACACGCACACAATCCATATACTCATATGTACACTTACATATCCATATACTCATATGCACTTGCACATCCACATACTCATATACACACCCGCACACACGTATACTCAAACATATCCACACGTGTTATACTCATATACACACCACACATCTACATACTCATATGTTATACTCATAGGCACACCAACCCACATCCATATACTCACACACACCTGCACGTCCACACATATACACACATATACACACCCACACAGGCGTATACTTCTAAGCACACGTGGACATATCCATATACTCATACACACCCAGACACATCCGTATGCTTGCATACACACCTGCACCTATGCATGTCAGGGTCTTGCCTAATTTGCATACCACCATACATTCACATGTTGGCTTCAAAGGAGCCCAACACTTGAGCATGAAGTATAAAATTAATGACCTGGACCTTGAGCCATGGAGTTCAAGGTGAGTCCCCTAAGACAGAGGTGAGGACTTGCACATAAATCCTTGACTTTGCCCACAGGGGAGGAAGGCGGAATTCTGGCCTGGCTTTCCCTCACTGAAGGGAGAGGAATCCCAAATTTCTACCAAAGCAAAAATGCCTGCCTGCCCTTGACAGGAAGGCATGCCTTGGTGATGCGGTGTTAACAAGCGAGACTCCATCTTCCTGGAGGACATTTGAAACCAAGATCGGAGCATGTCAATAAACCTCAGCTTTTATTGAGTGCTTCTTAGCTGGGAGGCCTGCACCTGCAAGACCTCACTGAGCTCAAGCCTCAGACATCACTCTGCCTCTTGATGGCAACAGGGGGACTTGTGCACGGGGTGCTAGGTGGTGAGCAAGACTCTCTCCAGACAGATCTGTGCTTGTGATACCCGGGCCGTGTGTGCACTTTATCTCTCTCTTCCTTTGTTTCTTTTCTTCTTTCTTCTTAAATATTGATTTATTTATTTGAATGGCAGAGTTACAGAGAGGGAGAGAGAGAGCTCTTACATCTACTGGTTCACTCCCCAAATGGTTGCAACAGCCAGGGCTGGGCCAGGCTGATGCCAGGAGTCAGGAGCTTTATCTGGGTCTCCCATGTGGGCACAGGGGCCCAAGGACTTGTGTCGTCTTCTGCTGCTTTCCCAGGTGCATCAGCAGGGAACTGGATAGGAAGTGGATCAGCCAGGACATGATGCTGGCATTGCAGGCAGCGACTTTCCCCCATTTTGCCTCAGCACCGGCCCCTGCTTGTGCCCTTTCAAGGGAGGCTCTTGATGCCCACCTGGAGCTTCGCTGCACTTGGGATTTCCCAGGAAAGATACTGCAGTGGGAGAATTGGGGCTCATGGGAGAGACAGATGCAGGGGTTGAGTTACAAAGAGCCTGTCTTTCTTGCTCCGTGAACCCTCACGATGTGAGGTCTGTTCCCAGCATTTCTGAGCACAGGAACCATTTCTCTTCTTAAGAGGCCTTTAGGTCAAACGCCTGGGAATAACAGCGGAGGCTCTGGGGATGGGGTGCGAGGGGTACCCACCCCCAGACCCTACAGCCATCTCCTCCTGTCTCCCCCTCCCCCACCGTCCTATACCTCACTCTCCTCTACAGTCATGGTTCAAATCCTTCCTGTTCCACGAGGCCAAACTTGAACACCTGCCCTAGCCAAAAAGCATGTGATGACCCATGAGGCTTGGTGGGGCCAGGCCAGTGGCAGGTGCCCCGCCCCATCCACTCCCATGTGGGGTTTTAGGAGCAGATCGTCTCCAGAGTTTCAGAGCAGCCTGTTGGGGAGACGTGGGGAGGTGGTGCCTGCTCTGGTTCTTCCCCATCCGCAGTGACTTGTTGGCCAAACCAAGGGCAAGAGCTTCAGTACTCGTCTTGTCCCAAGGCCCCTTTGGGGGTGTCTTTTTAAATATTAATTTACTTATTTGAAAGGCAGAGTTACAGAGAGGCAGAGGAAGAGGCAGAGAGAGAGAGAGGTCTTCCATCCACTGGTTCACTCCCCAGATGGCTGCAATGGCCAGAGCTGTGCTGATCCAAATTGAGGATATAGGAGCTTCTTCCAGGTCTCCCACGTGGGTGCAGGGGCCCAAGGACTTGGGCCATCTTCCACTGCTTTCCCAGGCCATAGCAGAGAGCTGGATCAGAAGTGGAACAGCCAGGACTCGAACTGGCGCCCCTATAGGATACTGGCGCTTTAGACCAGGGCTTTAACCCACTGTGCCACAGCATTGGCCCCGGGAATGTGTTTAACGGGTCAGTATCCTGTGTCCAGGGCCCCAGGGGAATGTCATCTCTTCCAGGAAGTGGGCTGAGCTACTCCTACCTCCCTCCCACTTCCAGGAAGTGGGCTGAGCTTACCTCCCTACCAGCTGCCCAAGGCAGCCCCCAAGCTGAATGGCGGCTCTGCCGGGGAGAAGGCCCTGGGAGTGCAGGGCAGGTGATGCTGGCTGCAGGTCCCAGAGACAATGGCTGGCTTTCCAGGGGTCGCTGGGAAGAGGCCCCCGAGCCGTGGGGCGAGGAAGCCGACTCTGAGAAGGCAGCGTCCCTAATGATATGCTACGGGAGGGGAAGGCTTTGGGTACTGGTTGTTGGCTACCTAGGCGCCCATGCTCAGTGATGGCTATGGAATGAATGACCAGAGAGTGAGGGACATGGCCTTTGAGTGGTGGCTGGTGGGGACAGGGGCAAGCGCAGGGAAGGGGGGAATTGGCCTGGTCATCTGGGAAGACCTGCAGGGGAGGCTGGCCGCTGGCTCATCCGTTCATCCTTGGACCAAACTTTGAAACTGTCCAGAGTCCTGGGATTTGACAGGCAACAGAAGACAAAAATCTCTGCTCTTGTGCAGCTCACTTTCTGATGGAGGGAGACTGACCATGAACTTTACGGGTCGTCAAAGGGAGATGCATGTTATGGGTGCAGGGAAAGGGGATACAGCAGGCCAGGGTGCTCTGAGGTCCCCAGTATGTGGGCAAGGAGCCTCCCTGAGAAGCTCACCCGTGAGTGCAAATGTGGACAAGAGCATTGAAGGCTAAGGCAGCAGCAAGTGCAAAAGTCCTGGGGCAGGACTGTGCTGTGTTTGAGGAGCAGCAGCAGTGGCTGCGGCGAGAGGGGGTGGAGCAGTGAGCGGTGTGAGCAGGGCCCATGAGGGAGCTTCCGCTCGCCACACTCCTCTCTCTGCAGGGCTGTGGGCAGCGGCACTCTGCTGAGTAGATGTTTGCTGAGCACTTACTATGTGCCTGGCACTGGGGGCACAGAGGTGCACCCGACGTCCATGGCTCCTGCTGCTCTAGAGAAAGCTGGCGTTGTACTGATTGGTTCTGCTGTGGCCACCCAGAGTATCAAGGCCGAGAGGAGAGGGCGGTGGGGAGACCCCCCTCTGCAGTGAGGTGGGAAAGGGAGGGAAGATTTCCAGGCAGAAGGAAGAGCAAGGTTGCAAAGACCCTGGTGGTTTGAGAAGAAAGAAGGCAGGAGCTCCCCAAAGAACAGTGCGCACTTTCTTTGCAGGCTGTTCCAGCCGGAGCCGTGATTTGCCGTGAGCAGAGCCTGTCAGGGGACATCGCCTGGGGGACAGTGTCCACCAGCGACCACCGTCTTTCCTGCCTGATGGCCGCTCCTGCCACCCAAAGTCTGTGTCTCCCTCCCAGGGCTCGCTCCCTCTCTCCCTGCTTGCCTCTGCCTCTCTGACTCCTTCATCCCATTGGCAGCCGCCACGCCACGGGCCTCCTCCCCTGTGCCAGGCACGTAGAGGAGTTTGCAAATAAAGGGAGCTGTCAGGGCAAGATTTTGAAGCTCTCTTACGTTGCCGTGGCTGTTGATCCTCACAAGGGATTCTGTGATCTCTGTCTCTTCTCTCCCCGCCGCAGCTTCAAGGGGTGTCCCTTGACTGCCCAGCTCTGGCAAGAATCGGCTGTGCTTCGTACGGTCTGGGCACAAATGCGCTGGCTCCCCTGCCTTGGCCACGCATGGCTGGAGTCGTTTCACAGGGTTCCGTGGTCACGGTCAGGTGCAGCACTGAGGGCCAGGGCGATGAGGGGGAACTGGGAGACTGAGACTCCTGCCCTGCAGGGACACCCGGGCTGCTGCTTTACTCGGCTGTCTTGGAATTTTTACTTTTTTTTTTTTTGAGAGGCAGAGTCAGAGCTCGTATCCTCTGGTTCGCTCCTTAACTTCCCATAACTCCCAGGCTGAAGCTGAGAGTCGGGAACTCAAATCCATGTCTCCCACATGGGCGGCGGGGACCTACCTGCTTCCCCAAGCTCCTGCTGACTCCCAGGGTCTGCAGTGGCAGGCAGCTGGAATGGGGACTTGGCCAGAGCCAGGAATTGAGCCCAGGCGCTCTGCTAGAGATGCGGGCACCTTCACTGCTGTGCCGATTGCCTGCCCTCTGGGGCTCTTTCTGGGAAGGACAGGTTGGCAGGTAGACCACGTCCTTGTTTGTGTCACCTGTAGGGCCATACGGGACTTTGGGATGTGAAACTAGAAATCGCTCTCCTTCTGATTCGTGACTCACGTTATCACAACGAGGACTTTTAACTTCCGTTTTTAGGGGAAATGAAGTATACCCCGGCTCTCGAATGCCAAACCTTCTTCTCATCATTTGGTTTTAAATGGTTAAGTAAATTTCATTAAATAACTGTAAACATTCCAGATACTCCTGCATACATATCATATTTCACATAATCGAAATGTAGATGCAAAATATTAAAATGTAAATGACTCAATGGGAAAATTATGGAAACAAATGTGTGTCTTTTATGACACTTTTAGAAAGGTTGCTTAAATTTCTCCCCTTCCTTAGCAAAAATCCACGATGAATTAAAAGCACAGCAATGTTTAGGGGCACTGTAAAAAATAATCCTTGAGACTAAAGAAGCAGGCTCTGCTAAGGCGTTCTCTCACTGTTTTGATCTGTTCAACTCTATGAATATATGTTAGCTGTTGTCCACTTACTAATTTGATTATTATATGAAAGGGAGGGGGAGAAAATATTCCTGTAAACTAATTCACTCTCCAAATGCCCCTCCAGGACCAGAGCTGGGTCAGAGCCAGATCCAGGAGCTGGGAGCTCAGTCCAGGTCTCCCCTGTGGGTGGCAGGGACTCAGTTACCTGGGGCGTCACCTGCTGCCCCCCAGAGTCTGCATTGGTAGGGAACAGAAATGGGAGCTGGGACTGGAATCAAACCAAGGCACTCCAAGCTGGGGTGTGTTTTTGTTTTTTAAGATTTATTTAATTATTCAAGAGGCAGAGTTACAGACAGAGAGAGGAAGAGAGAGAGAGAGAGACAGAGAGAGAGAATCTTCCATCTGCTGGTTCACTCCCCAGATGGTCACAACGGCCAGAGCTGCGCTGATCTGAAGCCAGGAGCCAGGAGCTTCTTTCAGATCTCCCACGTGGGTGCAGGGGCCCAAGCACTAGGGCCATCTTCTACTGCTATCCCAGGCCATAGCAGAGAGCTGGATCAGAAGTGAAGCAGCCGGGACTTGAACTGGCCCCCATATAGGATGCCGGCACTGCAGGTGGCAGCTTAACCTGCTACACCACAGCGCCGCCGCCCCCTCCCCCCATTTTAGTTTTTAAGCATTAGTTGGAAGAGTGTTTTTGCCCAAGCACATAACATAGATCTAAATTTGTATATCATGTATTGTGAAATTTGAATCAACAGTCCTTCTTGCTCTTAAGAAATCTTTCTGTCTATAGTCGAAACTGGGAAACATTTGGTACTTTATTTTAGTCACTATCACGAATTTCCATGTGATTGTTCTATATTCGTCTTGAAAAGTGACATGAGATTCCTTTGCCATAATAAATAGCAAATAATGTAATAAGAACAAATGATAATGCTAATGAAAAAATTATATTTTTCTCCAACTTAGAGAAGAGTGCCAACAATAGGTAGGATAAAATAAAATCAATATTTTGACAGTGCTCTATTATGTCTGGCTCATTAATTCGGAGACAACTTCTCTGTTCAATCCTAAATCATAAAGTGTCAACAAATACTAGTTTTAACGTCTCCTCTCATTCCGATGCATTTAATGCTTTGTAAGTTATTTTTGGAAGAAGATGAATTTTGATTCTGCAGATGTATAGAGATTGCATTGTGTAGGTTTTTGTCTTGAAGAACAATGAAAAAGTTTTGCCATTGCAATTTGTATTCCAGAGATGGTTCACTCCAGTCTCCAGTTCAGTGCAAGACTGTATGGGCTTCTATATGTATGCATTCCCATATATGAGTAGATAAGCAAATGAATGTTTATGTAAATGCATATGTACCTGTACCCACCACACACTCATACACTTAAAAGCCATTTGCATTCACGTTCATTAATTTTACCTCAAGTTTCACTTAGCTTCCTCTTCTTTTCAAAGAATCCAGAGTTTCTGATTTCTGAGTACCGATTGTCAGTTGATTAAGGTCAATGCCAGCACTTATTCAGGCTCCTATCGACTGGAGACACGTGATGTAAGTGATTGATCCACCCTCGACACAGCATTGCTAATTTTCTATTGTAACGGCCCTTTCCATCTCGCCCATTCTTCACCCCCAGATCTTCATACAGTATCTCAGAACGATCCATCCCCGCCCCCCAGCTTCTGTGCTGTTGCACTAACGCAGAATTGCGCCTCTCGCTCGTGCAAAAAGTGTGTGTGTCACTGCTTGCCTGTCCTTTGTTTTCCAGAGATCACAAAAGCCTGGGATTTAGAATAGCAGATAATAACATACAGTGCATATTATTGATGCTGCTTTAATTGTCTTATTGACAAGTCACTTGAACTTGGAGAAGCATGCTAATATTTATCATCCTGTGAACTCATGTGCATTTTCTTGACTCAAGCCATAATTACAGAAGAATTTCAAAACGCAGAGGTCCGCCTGCCCTGCCTCACCTTCCCCCTGTTCGGACAAAAGCTTCCAGACCACTGCATCGTGGGAGGGCCCTGGCAGCTGGCTTTCTCTGCTCATCGCCCCTGCCTGAAGCTTCCAGCGTCCAACGCTTCTCTCTGGGGGTGCTGTGGCCGAGTAACAAGTAATCATTAGGTGGGGTAACCCCTAGCACCTGGCTAGGAAAGCAGGCAGTGGGATGACCCACCTTAAGCAGCCCTGTTTGTACAGGGCAGCACCTGTGGCCTCTGGGTTGCTCAGAAATGGTTGTTTTTATTTTATTTTTTTTTTGTCAAAGAGACGGTTGTTTCTTTCTGAGCGTGGAAATGCTAGTGCTTAGAGGACCTAAGAGAGGCTGGGAAGACCCTGAAGCCAGGACAGAGGTGGTGAGGAGACCAAAGGCCATGTCAGGAGGGTTTAGGAAAACTCCAGCAGATAGATGGAGCCACCACGGCCCAACCCTCGTCTCCTTGGCTTTGCCTGCCCTGTGCCTCACCCGCCAGCCTCCAGTCCAGCTGGCCTTCTCCGGCTCCTTGAATACACCCAAGCGCTCAACGTGGGTCATTCCCTCTCCCTGTCGTCCCCTCTCTTTCCCTGGCCCCCTGCTCAGCCCAGGACCCCCTCAGCACCGCTCCTGGCTGCCCGTTCTTCCATCCTGCCCGGTTGGCTGCTGCCCCCTCCCCCTCTTCCCTTCCCTTCCTGTCCCTTCCGGAGTTCGTCTTCTTTGCTCTGGTTGATTGCTTCCTTGTTGCGCCATCTCCCTCTCCTGCAAGCCAAGGCCCTCCGTGGTCTACCTAACGACTCTACTTTGGGCACGTGGAACACTCGGAAGCCAGTTATAAATGTGTGTTGAAAGAATGCCAACTTTCCTAAAGGGATACATGGGTTTGGGAGTTTGTCCCTGAGCCTTGGGGAATGCCTGTGCCACAAAGCACAGCCTCCTGACCCAGCCAGAGGTGCCGCGACAGGTGGTCAGAAGGCCACGCGTCTCCATATGAAAACTTGTTCCGGTCATTGCCAAGATTTCCTGTCTCCTTGTGGGGGCACCGGCTGCTGGGTCAAGGCCATTGCCTCTGGCTTGTGTTTCGGCTACTTCCCTAGCGTTGCCCGCTGCGTCTGAGCTGGGCCAGGTGGTCCCCATCGGGCCTCTCCCTTGACATCAGTACGTCGGGCACGGACAGTGCGACTTGGGTTCTTTGCCACTGCTGAGAGCCAGCTGTGCGGGGCCCTGATGAGCGCAGGCAGGCTTGTTAGCGCTGTGTGCGCGCCGCTTCGGCAGCGCTCGATGGGGGTCCCTGGGCAGAGGCGGCGTGGAGCCTCGGGGAGGATGCTGCTGTGGCTCTCTGATTGGTGACTGATGAGTGAGGTGGAGTAACCCCACTGGCTTCAACAAGACACTCGAATCACGGAGGATGATTGCACAAGCGGAACGAGGACTTCAAACCTAGGTCACATCCTGTTGCCCCAGTGCCTCCCATCTTGGGGAGCTGGGCGGGTGCTTGTGCAACGTGGAAAATCTGTTTTTCTCAAACGCACACCTTTGCAAGCCAACAGCAAGCAGGAGTTTCTACAGAGAAAGAAGAGATGGGCGGACCTCCAGGAGTGGCTGTCCCGCGGGTCTCAGTTTTCCCCGTGTGTGTTCCATAGACTTCTTCAGGGATGCAAAATCTCTTCCTTTCACCCATATCACTGGTTTAGTGCAGGAAGTAAATAGAAATGTCCTCTTCCTGGGCACCTGACTTCTCAACTGGATGGCAAACTCCCTGCAGACGGAAGCTTCCTCTTTCCTCCCTTCCTGGGCCAGTGCCTTGCCAACCGTGGACTTCTGAATTGGGATTATTTCCCATTGAAGCGTTCCTGATTTATAGGCTTCTGCGACTTTGAAAACCTGTTGCCATCTACTCGGTTGGTGTAATTAGCTTCTGTGTTTCCGTTTCAGTAAGTGGAGAAGTCTACTGCTTATTATTATTATTATTATTTTAAATAAAAATCTCTAAGATTCTAGCAGGGAGATTTGATTTGAAGTTGGAGCTTTTGGGGAGTGAAGCTCTCATCTCGAATGGCTGTGTGATGGCTTCCTGCTCTTTGCCCCTAATTAAGCAGGGAATTCCTAGTTCCCACCCCAAAGCTGGGTGGACCCTGGCTCTTCCAGTGTCCCGTGGGAGCTGGGCATTGGCTTACCGTGTTGGCCACTCAGCCTCTGTTCCCCAGGGCCTGGGAGTCTCCAGTTCAGTGGCTGTGTCTCAGCTCTTGGTGTGAATAAAAATAAAATGTGTTCCAAGGCACCCTTGGTGGGCCCCCATCACAGGCCGGCGAACAAAGAGTAGTGGTACACAGGCGGCAGGCCAGTAGCCCAGGTCTTGAGCTGTGCAATTCCTAGCCCTGTGGGGTCTCTGTCTCCCCATCTGCAAAATGACGAGGATGTGCGACCCTGACGGGTCTCAAACTTTGGCAGGCAAGCTGAAGACTTGGGATGCTTGTTACGCCTTCTGATTCCTGGGCCCCACCAGGTGAGGCCACCCCACCGAGTGGGGGTGTGTGCGGACCCCATGCTAATGTGGGCGGTGGTTGTCAGGTCTTCTCTGATAGTTTATGAAACGAACCGGGAAAAGTGGTCCAACATTAGGAAAACCTTATTTGTTACTTACTTAGGTTTTCTCCGCATTTTGCAAAGTTGGAATATGTTCCAGGCCACAATCACAGAGGTCCCTCCAGATGCTTAGCTCTGCAGAACCTGTCCCCTGGCACTGCAAGTGACAGCTTTGGGAAGACCCAATGGGGCCACACAAAGCCTTCACTTGACCTCAACCCACTGAGGGTGTTTTTGGAGTCCCACCTGCCAGAGCTGGCCAGAGCTGACCTGGACTCGGCTACCTCTTTGTGTTTGACTTCAAACCAAATAGAAACTAGTAGAAGATGACAAGGGAATCGCTGCGATTTACCAACAACAGCAGCCTTAACTGTCGTTCTGTGAACTTTCAGCTGCGAATAAGCAAGCAGGTGGACGGAGCTTGGCTGGCTAACAGATCTTCAGATTTCCATAGGGTGACATGGGGGCGGTGTTGTGGAGGGCCCAACTTCGGTGAGCATGCATGATTGGCAGGAGTCTTCTGACCTCTTACCTTATAAAGCAGTCATTCCAGGTGAGTTGGAAACTTCATAGCTCCCTAATGGGCGGAGCGGGCAAGATGGGATTAACACAGCTCCAGGTGCATTTGACTTTTGACCTTGGCCAGCAGTAGTTTCTGGTGCCTGTCAGAGTATATCCTTTAGCAAGGAGGACCCTTGAGGACAGGGGCGTCCAGCCTTTCCTTTTGGCTTTGGAGCACCCCTCTCCCTGAGGTTGGGTGACATGAAGCAGAAAGGATGAATCAGGGTGTCAAATACAAGAACCCCCCTTGCTGACAAATGGGGGGTCACCCGCTCCGAGATCTTTGGTTGTGCATAATGAAGGTGTCGTTCAGTGTTTGACTTTTGTGCCTTTCATACAGATTTGATCTTTTTTCTTTTTCTATTTGACAGAGTTAGACAGTGAGAGAGAGAGACAGAGAGAAAGGTCTTCCTTCCGTTGGTTCACTCCTCAAATGGCCGCTACGGCTGGCATGCTACACCGATTTGAAGCCGGGAGCCAGGTGCTTCCTCCTGGTCTCCCATGTGGGTGCAGGGCCCAAGCACTTGGGCCATCCTCCACTGCACTCCTGGGGCCACAGCAGAGAACTGGACTGGAAGAGGAGCAGCCAGGACTAGAACCCGGGGTGCCGGTGCCGCAGGCGGAGGATTAGCCAAGTGAGCCACGGTGCCGGCCCAGGTTTGATCTTAAAGGACGCTTCTGAGTCCTGTGCTCACAAATGCATGCTCCGTTTTTTTCCGTGCATTTTCCTTGGGTTTTGGGTCTGTATTTGCCGGTAGCTTTCTTGAAGAAGGTGTATGCCTAAAATACCTCTGTCCTTCCACTGTTCGGGCGAGATTTCTTCAGTGCCTAGCGCTGGGCTTCCAGGCTGTTGGAAATGAACATCTTCATACCGATATCAGAAATGAGGAGGGCGCTGCTGACTGCACACGTATTGTCCCACGAGATCGCAGCAGCCCTGTGGGGTGGGGCCGTTGGTGTGATTTTCTCAGACAAGGGCCTTGAGTGACTTCTGCACAGCAGGTGGCTGTGTCCATCCCTTCTCCAGGAGATCTCTCTCGCCCACCTGCTGAGTCACTGTGACTGTTTATTTCATGCCTGGGATTACTCAGATTTGGTCAAAGCGGGGCGGAGAGAGATGGAGCTGTTGCCTTCTTGGGGGCTGGAGGTGGAAGGTCAGAGGCCAGTTCGTGAAGACACCAGGTTGCAAACTACTCCCACGCACCCAGTTCCCATCCGTGCCCCCCGTTTATGGTTTGGGGGACATCCTCTAAGTGGCGTCTTCCCTGGGAAAGACAGTGCCCCCCGAATCTGCCCCCTCGCCAAGTAGGCGAGATGTAAGAACATGTTTTCTATTGATTTTTAAAAGCAATTCAGGACCCAACTGGTAATAATAGGTGTGACCCGCGCTGTCTTCCAGGCAGTCACAAGCAGCTCGGAGCCTTGTTGTGCGACTCTGATGTTTGGGATGTGCATTCTTTGAAGATTACTTCTAAAGCAAGGCGTCCAAATCCTTAATTCACGATTCTGTCTATTCCTGTGGTGTTTACATTCCACCATGGCAGAAGATCACTGCAGAAGAGAAAGATGAAAATGCACTTTTCAAAAGGCCTTTCTTACACAGGCCGCCTTCAAAGACCCTAACCCTGTCCCCTCTCGCAGGCGCCGCGGCCTGCGTTTTATCTAGAGGGGACATGTGCATGGGCGGAGATCTTAAAGGTTTGTCGCGGTGTCGTGACCCAGTGAGGCTGAGGTCTCGGGGCGCCGAGCTGCGTGGAGGGAGTGCCGGTGCGGTCCGGGGCAGCCGGGCAGGTTCCTCTGGCTTCATCGTGTCGCTGAAGTGCTTTCGTGTGTTTCGCTGGGGAGCGCCCTCTGCTCTGGGCAGGAGTCGGGTCTGGAAAGGGGTCTCAGGAGAGTGGCCCCTGGGCTGACTGGTTTGGCTCACAAGCAGAGGCGGGGCTTGCGAGAGCTGAATGCTAAGGGAGTCTCTAGTCTCTGAGTCTACCTGGAGAAGGTGTTGAGCGTTGGGGTGTGAGAGCTGTGTAACATGTAGACCCCCTAATCATCGAGATGACCATGCCACTCCCCCTGCCCCATCCGGGTCCCAAGGCACTGAAATGCATGATTAAGACAAGCACCTGATTTTCCCAGTGACAACTGCTGCTTTCGTGTCTTTTAAACACACATCTCGCGGGGAGTAGATCTCAAGTGTCCCTACCTAACCATGCTGCCCTGCGTTTCGGGGGGGGTCTTCAGAGCACACACGTGGTCTGCCCATCTGGTTGCGCAGGGCTCAGGTTTGAGGTCTCTGCTTTATGATGGCCGTGTGGGGGCCTCGCTGACTTAACTCCCAGCATCCCCAAGGAAAGCAGCTCCTTGGATGCCTAAGATCTGGGAGCATGGGTGTCAGGGCCCAGATGGGTGTGGTTCTGTAGGACACTCTGTGCCTGCACTGGGGCAGGGCGGGCATGTTGTTTCTGCCTCCCTCCTCTTCACTGACACAGATGGCGACGGCACGATGGTTCGTGGGTAGACCTAAAGGAGGACTGTCAAACCCTATACAGTGTGGCTGCAGATAGTCCTTACATCGGCCAGTGCACTGACTTCCGGAATATGTGGACAAAGGAGGAGCAGGAGACACAGGTGTCCCCCGGGGCTGTGAAAACAGCCTCCTGGACATTTTGCTAACCCCACCAGGGATATTTGGCCTTGAAATAAAGCAAAGAGATAAATACTGTATTTTTTCCACTTAAAGAAATGCTTCCTATACCCTTTAGGGAATGCTCACTGGCTGGCCCTGGTTGGCTCTGGTTGGCTTTGCTCGTGGAGGGCCTTCCGTGGTCCGGGAAGCACTGGGAGAGGACGGCAGAGTGAGGAAGGGACAGGAATGTTGCTGTGGGTGGGGGCAGCAGGCCGAGAGCATCATCCAGGCTGACTACAATTCACTCTGGGACGTCTATTGTCTTTTGTACCTGCGCAAATTACTGGGGGGGGGGGGGCGTGTGCCCCTCCCCTATGTTTTTGAGTGACCAGACACTGACCCTGTGACTAGAACCAAAGAGGTGCCCAGAAAAAAAAAATCATGAGGATCATGGTGGCTTAAGGTGGGATAGAGACTGAGACAGGTGGCGTCTTGATCGGGTCATCCCAGGTAAATCAGCTTGGCAGCTCCCACCTGCTCAGTGAGAGTAGGCGGGGACGATTCCCAGCTACGAGAAATTCAGGGTGTCGCTGTCTATTTTATTTGAGAGAAAGACAGATGGATAGATGTATGGAGAGGACCCCCGTGTGCTAGTTTCCCCTCAGATACCTGCAGTGACCACTGCCTGGGGCCAGCTTCGGGAGCCGGGGACTCAGGTTAGTTCTCCCATGTAGGGGGCGGGCTCTCCATCCCTTGAGTCCTCAGCACTGCCCCCCAGGGTCTGCATGAGCAGGGAGCTGCCGTCAGGAGCCAGCGCTGGGAATCGAACCCAGGAACATCCTAGCCGGCATCTCCATCCCTAGGCCAATTGCCCACCTCGAATGATTTTTAACAGTTGCTATGATTCGCATAAAGCGGATTTAATTTGACTCCATTTATTGCCTGGTGCTTTAAAGGAGATAGTGTTTCGAAATGATGATGCTGGTGGTGATGGTGATGCTGGTAGCAAGAGAGACTTGAAAAGATTTGGAATCGGTTCCTGAAGTGTGCACCCACAGGGCTCCTTCCAGTGGGGACTTTTACCCACGAGGCAAATCTTCAGCCCTCGGGGGCCCTCAGTTCATCAGCCTGCTAACCGCAGGGAGACCCTCCTCGTCAGATGTGGAGAGGGGCCTTAGCTGGAGTTTCTAGAGGCCAGTGTGCATGATAAATACTGTTCATATTCAGAAGGAAGAATTGATTTTAAAAATGTGCCTTTGATTCACTAATCTCTGACATTGAGACATTTTTTGAAGTCTGTTGCTATAATTAGAATTCTATAAGCCATTTTATGTCTCTATCAAAATTTTAAGAGACATAGAAAATTTAAGGATTTTTTTTTTTGTGTCTGTGGGGGTCAGTGGCTTACAATTCATCATATCGACATGAGCCCTTCTGCCGGCTGGGCCATGGTGTGGAGCAGCGCCTCGGGCCGGGACTCACTCAGGCACTGGGGCTATGTTGAATACAGCCCTGGGTACTGCCCAGTAGTGTGGAACCTGGAGTTTAAGAATTGCTTGTGAAGTCAGGTGTGTTTCTCTCTCGTGTGAGTTTGTTCTCTGCCACTGAAACGTGGGCAGCCAGGGCCAAGCTAAAGGTGAGTGCGAGTGGTTCAGACTCCAGGCTGCCTCCCCACCCACTGGCCCACGGGCAGGCTGGGTTCCTGGGGACATGGGGGATGGCGCCACACAGCTTTAGCTGGGCTCAGGTGAGTCACGGCCGGCCATGCCGCGAGCAGGGGTGCTCGGTGGCCGGTGCTCCGTGAGCTGTGTGTGAGAGCCCTTCCTTCCTCAGAGCAAAGCAAGGGGAGCAAATGAATGCTTCATCAGATTAGTGAGTCAGAGAAGACGCTAATCCTGGCCCAATGCTTCATGTCTACTTTTTTTTTTTTTTCCCCTTCCTAAAGCAAAATCCGTTTCTGTTCTTAAAAAAAAAAATAAAATAAATAAACCAGTTTGCAAAAAGACTGATCTAACCACAATTGAAAAGGGGGGGGGGGGAGGCGGGCGTGCCGATTAGCATGAAGATGAGTTGCACTTTAGCCGGGCTGAAACTTGTTCCTAACAGAATGTTAAATACTTAGTGAAAAGAAAGATTATGTCTATCTAGTTACACCATTCCTTGATATATGCTCCATGTCAGAGTGCCATTGTCTCCTGGGTAAAGACGGAGAGTTCAAATACCCACTATCTCTCCCTTGGTGCTCCAAACGCTCGGCTTTGAAGTTTTTATAATCCATCTGTCATCTTCCAGCAAGGAGGGCACATGTTCTGCACCACTCAATTACGGCCTTCTCCTCTGCCAACTCCAGCGAGACAGGAAAGAATGTTATGGGTGGTTGAGAGAAACTGTCAGATACACTAAATTCCTGGGATTCATGCAGACGGTAGGAGCCCAGGATGGGGACATAGCCCGCCTTATTGTTCAAGTGCGTGAGGGATACACTTGGCGTTGGAGCTGAGCTCCTTTGATTTTTTTTTTTTCCCCTTTCTCTTCCGGAGAGTTGTCTTAAATTTGATTGTTCTTGTTTGGGAAAAAAAAAAAAAATCATTCAAATCTCCTCTGGAATGTGGAGCCTCCAATGTGGACTGAAAAGATGACATTTGTTTTAGCTGACAAGGAGCCCGGGAGCCCACTGTGCGGATATGGGGAGGTAGCGGGCGTGCTTTTGTTTCTGCAGTTTCACTTTGAGGGAAGTAAGGATTTTTAGCCGGGGCTTGTTAGGAGACGAGGACTAGAGCAGCCGGAGCGCCATAGCAATGATTTTCATCGGCACGAGAGCCGAGAGCCCCGCGCGTGCACGCGTTCTGCCATCTGGTGAGATCCGGGAGAGTCAGCCCTGGATGGAGGAGTCTTTGAAATGGGTTATTTTATTTAAAGCCCATCTACCTTGGAGTGGTTAGTGTTGCTAGCTGTGCTGTTAACTTCTCACTCATTGAGTCACGGGTGGTTAAATTCGTTGTCTTATGTGAAATGAGTGTGATGATCTCGGCTTAGCCTCTAGTGGGTATTAATTCACATTATGAAATATCCCAGAATAATTTAGCACCGTGTGGTGTAATTTGCATTTTTACTCAAGATAGGGGCATTGATAGTGTCTCTGGATATATTCTTTTTTTTTGCTCTCCCCCAATTCATAGGGGATGGGTCTCGTGTGCAGCTTTCAGGGTGGCTGTTTGTGGGGTTACTGCTATTAATTTTGTTGTAAGCATAGGGCCTAGGAGCTTGGGTTTGGCGAGAAGAAGACATTGCATCTTGGGCGCTAAAAGCTAACGAGAAATATTTCCAGCGATGTAACTGCAGCTGAGACAGGCTAGGCTTCCATGACCCGAGTTCACGCGTGCACACTTTTACACAGGAGCACAAGCGTGGATGTCAAGAACACGTGTTAGGGTGTGGGGGACCCCTCCTGTCCCACCATTTGCGAAAGTAGTCTTTTCCCTTTGCAAAACAGGAAGGTTTTCTAGAAGTGCAAGATACGATTACAGTAATTAATTTAGTGAAACTTCTTGAATCTGATCTTCTGTTCAAACTAATAATGGGAGGACGGGGTAGCTCGATGTCATTAATTGAAATCTGGAGACAATAAAAAAAAAGTCTCTGTGCAACTTCAATACGGCAGTCTGGAACTGCAGGGTCAGGCTGTGAACCAATTTTCTTCTCATTACTTTTGATTTTGGAGTCAATACAAATTTCATCAGTGATTGTAGGGTGCAGATCTTCGTCTGCATGGGCCCTGTCATGGGAGAATCTGTGTGCTTGCTTGAGAGATTTACGGCAAAGCAGGACTGGTGAGACAGGGGAGAGGGGCAAGTGGCCTCTGTTGCTACCGCTCCAGCACTCAGGAGTGAGTCAAACCAGCAGTAGGTACCCAGGCTCAGGGAAGGCCCGAGCCTCTGCAGGTGGCCGGGTGGGCAGCTGGGGGCAGCCTCTGCTCTCCTTCTTTCTTTTCTGGGGGAGTTTCCCCTTTGCTACCCTTTCCAAACTTGTTCCTGTAGCCTAAGTTTCTTTCTATCCTTTATTCTCTCTCTCTCTCTTTCTCTCTCTCCTACATTTATACATTTACAGATGCTGAGTGCTCCTGAGCTCACAGAAGTTAAGGCCCCACAAAAACTGATTTGCAGGAAAGAGGGGGGAAGGAAAAAGAGGAGGCTCAACTTTGTGGGAGTTGGTACAGCACCCTAGGAAAAGAAGTCTTTTGTGTGAAAATGTACATCCGGAATGTCTTCTCTGATTCCTCTTTTTTTTTTTTTTCTTTTTTTTCCTGCACTCAATTTGCATCTTTGCAAGTCATAGGATCAGCCCATCTATCATTAGGTATTGGCCTAATTGGACATTTTTTACGAGCCCAGTTTGCTATTTATGTTAAAAGCAATTCGCAGCAATGCCCTTTCTTCATGATTCGGTATTGGCAATAGCGACGTATGTTTAATCACATTTTCCATGAGTAATTATCTAATTCACATGATTACCAATATAAAACAGGGATGTAGAAGAGGGGCTTCACTTGGTCCTGCTTGGGCGGTGACACGGGCGCACGGAGGGACCCGGTCGAGGGCAGATGTGAGCTGGTTCTGTTTTTCCTCTGTGATATCGTGATGATATTTTATTAGTGGCAGGAGCTCTCGGAAGCTGGGCATGTGTAAGTGAGAGGCTATTTGGAATTCTGCTATAATGCAGCTTGAGGTTCAGTCTGTCTGCTTGGGTTCTTAACGTGTGGGGCTGTCCTTTTTGAAGATTTCCGGAAGACGGAGGTCACATTTTTTATTCATGTTGAAAAATATTCATTTATCAGTATTGGTGCAACTGTAAACAAGTGATAAAGTGACAACATTTACAACAGTAAAACTGACAGCATTTACTTTAATTTTCTGTCATTTTGGTAATTATATCAATCAAGACCCAAAACTAAAATGATATTTTAGCATGCAGTAAGAAATGAGGAATTCAGATCTTAAAAGACCATTACAATTAGCTTTGAAATGTTCGCCATTTTGCCATAATTGTTTCATATAGCTTATATGTCTTCATTTACAGCCGAATATTCTGTTGATCTTTTATAAACAAAGTAGCACCCATCTGCTCCTTGAGACACTCCTGGCGCCTATTCATTGCAAAAATAATACATGTCCTAATGACTTCCACATATTTTGAAATCTCCCTTTTGAAATTGGTCTTGGCAGATTATTTGCAGGTACTTGAGTTGCATCTGTTTGCAATTTTGCAAATGCGGAAGACTTTAATGTTGAGCGCTGCAAGAGGGCTATTTTAATCCTCAGATAACGCTGGCTGTCATCAAAAGCCACATTTATCTTTTCGAAGGTGGGGCAAATGTTTAATGTTAAAAGACAGTAAAGGTCAAGGCCAAGTCTGAGGTCTGAATTTTTTCCCCTCCATACACCATGCCGTTTGCGGACTCTCCTCTGCACTGCCTTTTATTTAAGTTTTAGCTTAATACCCACTGCCAAGAGGATGTTTTGCTGATAAAAAGGAAAGATCAGGAAGAGAGTAAATCTGAAATAATTGTGAACTCCAGGCTCTTGGGCTCATTACCGCCATGTGGCTACCAGCTGACCAGGTTTAGGTCGGCTCTGTTTACAGGGAAGAGCTAAACAGCATGGTGCTGGAGAACAGGGGCCTTGAATGCAGTTGCTGGCCTGCCTCCCAGGAGGGGCTGGACGCTGAGGGGTGGGGTGGCCACCGCGAGGCCAGCACACGGTCAGCCGGCTGCTGCGGCCCCTGGGCGCACCACCTGCCGGTCGCACTGCCTCCTGGGGCTTCCTGCTTCTTTGTTCAGATGCTGAAGTTAAGTCAAGGTCCTTGCCTGGACGCAGTCTTTGACCAGGTCCAGCTTGAGCGAAGAGAGAGCGCTGTCTCGTCACCAGTGTGGCTGGCCCCCTCGGGACTGACACTGGACGGCCTATCTCTGCTGAGTCCTGGCTGCTTCCTGCTGTCTTCTCTCTGACCCTCCAGTGTGTCTGTGTGATGTGCAGAGTGCTTGCCCTCTGTCTGTCGATGTGGCAATGAACCTTCGAGAATGAGGAGTTAGGCCATTCTGGGACCAAGTGGAAGTAGCTGGCTGTGGCACTGACGTTGGAGCTGCAAAGCTGCTGAACACTCTGTGTCTACACAGCTAGAGAACCAACTCACTTCTAAGCCACTCAGTGACTGTAGAGACAGAAAGAATTTGCAAACCAGAACTAGCCCCATCTTCCCGTTGAACAGAGAAGAGTGAACTTCAGCGATAACCAGAAGAGCCCAGGGCTTGAGGTTTACTGGAGAGAAGGTGGGAGATGAGCTCTTTGGGTGTCTCAAGGAGCAAGACTTTTTTGGCAAGAAAAAGTGTGATAGTCGTATGATGGGTAGTTGTGTGATGTCTAACACAGATATACACAGGCGGACATAGGCTAGCCCTTGGAGTAGAAAGGGAGAGTCCGTTAGATGCGTTATCCAAGAGTCCTTGGTCATCATTGCTAATCAGGGGGCACCTGCTCATCTCAGCTGGTTGGCACCATGTGGGCAGATGTCTCCTTTTGTGACCCTGTCCCTTAGCACGTAAATCATACCTAATAATTTAACATTTAAAAATGTTTCATTTTTGCATGCAAATGAGCACAATAGTAAGACGTCATTCTGAGGGACAAACCTCAGAGAACCTTGCTGCCATCCCGCCTCTCCCTTTTGATCTGATTTCATTTTTTGCAGCTGTGTGTGTGTGTGTGTGTGTGTGTGTGTGTAGAGGGTGGTGATTTGCATGGAACAGGAGCCGGCATCCAACGTCTTTGCTTTTTCTGCGTCATTTATATTCTGATGCTTTCATATATGGGTGATTACACTTTAAAGAGAAAAGACCTCACACTCTTCGGATGATCAAAAATCTCACATTGCCACAGTGATACACTGGGGAGCAGGGGCACGCTTGTTCCCTCACAGAAGAGATGGCAGCGGCAGGGTCCTGCGCTTCACGGGAATGGGTTTTCCAAAGGTGGTCGGGACCAGGGGTAGGCACAGGCATCATGGGGAGGATGTGTCACAAGTGCAGATGCTGGCTGGTCTTCTCCCCTGCCTGACCCACTGAGGCAGAAACTCCACGGTGGCCCAGCAGCTGTGTTGGAACAAACCCTCCAGGGGATTCTGATGCCCACTGGAGTCTGAGGACCAGGGCCAGGGGGCAGGTACACTGCCAGTCCACGCCTGCAAGTGCACAGCCCCCCAGACTCCAGAACTTTCCACGGTCTCTTGGTCTTCCATTGATTCCTCAGAAGCTGCCTCACAAGCTTTGTGGTTCAAGCTGTGTCATCGGCTGTGTGGTTTGGTTACAGTGCACAACACAAAGGCAGTCGGTTGATGCTTTTCTATGTGGCTTTTTTTTTTTTTAAGATTTGTTTATTTATTATTTGAAAAGCAGAGTTACAGAGAGGCAGGCAGAGAGAGTGAGGTCTTCCATCTGTTGGTTCACTCTCCAAAAGGCATAGACTGGAGCTGCGCCGATCTGAAACCAGGAGCCAGGGTCTCCTCCAGGTCTCCCACACGGGTGCAGGGGCCCAAGGACTTGGGCCATCTTCCAGTGCTTTCCCAGGCCATAGCAGAGAGCTGGATCAGAAGTGGAGCAGCCGGGACTCGAACCAGCACCCATATGGGATGCTAGCACTGCAGCTTTACTGGCTACGCCACAGCGCCAGCCCCTCTAAGTGGCTTCTTTTAGCATTTGCCCTTGACAGCCTCTTGCGATCGTTGAGATACTGGAAAGTGTGGAGGTGACACTGGTGTCTTAAATATACTTCTGGTTATTTGACACATTCTAGAGAATCCCATCCCTCCCCACCAGCTGCGCCTCCTGGGCCAGCACAGTGCTCAGTACCCCTTGGCCTCTGCATCCTGCCGTGGGCGGGGCTCCTAGATGTTTTCCTGAAGCAGGCTGGGGGCTGCCACAGAGGTTGTTTCACGGAGTCGCTGGGGCTGTCTCTGTAGACTTTGCTGGGCTGGGTAAGGGCCAGCCCTCCCCTTTGCAAGGATCCTGTTGGCACTTTTTGAGACAGAAGCCACAGGCTAACGGCAGTCACGGGGCCGGTCTCTGTGGTCTTATTGGCTGTTCGCTTTTCTGCAGTAGCGTTTTCTTGGCAACGAGATAAGCTCCTGGTGGTGAGTTCAGGATGAATCAGAATGAAACTCGTTGACCACTCACTACGTTGCTCCTGAGGCTCCCTCTCTAGATTGGAAGGTGACAAGGAGACAGATGTCTGTGGGGCAGGTATGCCCTAGGCACCAGCTATGGCCGCCATACTTACAGAGCGGGCAAGCTCTCCAGGCCCAAGGAGGGAGTGGGCATGGGCAGATGTTGCATGTGTCCTCAGAGTCCCCAAACCTACCTCTTCTCCTAGAGATAGGGGTCCAACGCTTTTGTTCCCCAGACCCCAGCATCCATGCCCTACCCTGCATACCTCCAGTCTCAGGTGTGCTGCCCGAGATAATGCCAAATGCGGCTCCCACCATGTGGGACTTTTTAGATGATACATGGATTTTAAATTTTAACAGTTGGGTATTTTAAGACCTATTAGAAAAATATAACCAGCATATCATAGCTGTGATTTCACAGATGTTATTGCTTAAGGTGAGGCTAAGTTAAAAAAAAAAAGAGTGAGTTGACTGAAAGTTAATTGGAAGAGAATATACGACTGACTACAGTGGAGGTGGCACAAGCTCATGGTGGGTGGGGGGCTGAGGTGTGGGGAAGGCTGTGGGAGTGGAGGAAGCCGATGTTTCCTGAACCTCCTGGGCCAGCCCCGGGGAAGGGCTGCTCTCCCGAGAGCAGCAGGTGCATCCCCGGCGAATGTCCTACTATAGGAGTCCCACCCACCCCTTGAGTCTTACTGCTGTGGGTGCACTTCTGCGTCTCTTTGGCAATGCAATTACTGGCACGGTAGGAGGTCTACAGGTTCAAAGCCAGCGATGAGAATTCTTGCTCACCCCTTTCAGAAATGTGGGTTTGGTTTTGGTGGTGATGGTGGTGTTTCATGAAAGAAAATCTTGGCCAATCCACAAAAGACAAAGGAGACCCTCACAGCTGGGATGCCTGGTACCCTCCCATCCCCTCTTCCTTCCCATCACTAAGGGCTGCTGATGAGGCCCAGGTGCGGATGAGCAGTCACTGAGCAGTCCTATTGAGGTTCCCCAAGGGATGGAGATGCCGGGAACACTTGAGTTGAGTCACTTAGGGCTGACACATGGTCAGAGCATGGACATGGGCTGACTCAGGGGCCGCAGTGCCAGGCTACAGGCTGTTTTGCTTTGGGTGTTTCCAGGCTTTGCTGGGGGCCCTGGGAGAGTGAACAGCAAAGCACCCCTGTGTCTCTGAACCTAGCTTTGCCCCTGCTGCTGGATTGTCCTTGGGAGGGAGGGCTCTGACTTGGAGAAGCAACTTAGCTGGGGTCTGGCTGTGCCTTGTTGTGATCTGTTTGGTACTGCCCAAGTACCCTTAGGGCTCTTGGTTGCTGTGTGCCTGGAGGGACCTGGGTGTTTGGCAAAGATGGGGACCAGTGATGTCACTTAACCCTGCAGTGGTGGGGACCTAGGGGGACAGGGGGCTGCCTCCACTCTGCTGTACATACCCCAGCCTCCCTGTCTGTGTGTCAATGGCTGGCTGGGGTTGGTCGCTTCAGTGTTGAAGCTTTACTGAAGACAACTCCATGGAGGAATAAGTGTGGTTTCTGTCCTTGGGAGGTTTCACCCAAATGGAAAGATAAGACCCTCCACCTTGAGAATGATTTGCCAAGGGCAAGTGTGTCAGGGCTTCAACCTGTCAGGTGCAGGTGCTCAGAGACAGGTGAGTTTGGAAAGGATCCCATCCTGGAGGACAGAGACACCTGCTGCGTGGACAGGCACGAGGGAGGACATCGTGGTGGCCCCCAGACAGGCAGAGTAGGACAAAGGAAATGGGCCGGAGGTGGGGGCAGAGGAAGGCTGGGTGGGGCTGGCGTGCGGTGTTTCCTCTGTGAAAATGCAGGAGGTAGCACAGCACAGAGCACAGAGTGTACGCTCGGTGGATACTCACTGTTGGACGGACCGGGACCAGAGCTGGTGACGTGGGTGCCAGAGCTTGCCTCTAGTATGACTCAGAAAGGGTTCACTGGGGCTCTGCCCTGTTTTGGGTCCCAGAACCCAGAGCCCCTGCTGAGCCCAGCCTTGGTGCCGTCACCTGTGGCGTTGGAAGCACTGCCCACGGGAACCAGGCCCCCTGGCTCTCCCAGGGACTCTCCTGCTCCTTTCACTGACTCAGGGCTGGAGGAGCTGCCCGTGCTAAGGAAGGGGAGGGATGAGAAAGAGTGGGGAGTGGGCGCATCTGTGAATAGAAGGCAGGAAGGTGACTGCGCCCAGGTCCTGCCTCCGTGGCTCCCGGCTTGCATGTGCTGAGGTCTTTTCTGAATCGCTGCCCCCTTCAGCCCCACGTCAACAATCTATTTGTGCTGCTCTGATTTCCAGCTAGGCAGTATGCATTTTGTGGCAAGAAGTCTCCTGTAGCTCGATTCGTGTGTGTGTGTGTGTGTGGTGTGTGTTTATTTTCACGTATTTATGGCTTACAATGAGATCCTGCAATTCCATTGTTGTCTAACTAAGTTAAAAGCTTTTCCCCGAATCCTTCCTGAGACATCTTTCTAGAAAGGAGCTCCCAGATTGGGCCAGGCTGAGATTTAAGCAGACGTACACACACACACACACGCACACGCACACGCACACGCACACGCACACTTCAGGCGACATTGGGAAACCCAACGATCCAGAACCCACAGGAAAGGAACTTTCGGTTCTCCCTTCCAAGTTTGGCAGGCTGGTGAACTTGAAAGGTTAGCTATGAATAAGCATAATCAGATCTTTCTTTTTGTCCATATTTAATTCAAACGAGACAGCTCCGTGTTGACTTCTAATGCAGAAAGGCCACCCACCATGGTGGCGCTCCCAGCCAGTGAAGCCGGCTGGCGAAAGCTTTCTTAAATGGTGCTAATCAGCCCGGGGAGGCCTGCCCTCTATCCCCATCAGTATTCTATAATTCAGATGTGCTGATAACCTGAAATTGAATGTGTCAGGATGCAGACATGGGAAGAGAAGAGGGGACTCCAGGCTGGAGCAGCCGGGTGCCTGGGAGACAATGCCTGGGGGAGGGAGGCTCACACCCCCCTCACATTGCGTGTGCGTGCATGTGCGTGCGCATGTGTACGTGTTATTGTTCAGGGCCAGGGACAAAATGGAAGGTTTCAAGTTCTGAAATATTTATAGGGAAGCTTGGATTTTGTATATGTTAAAGGAATCAACAGACGTTTTGGCTGTTAAGGGGTGAATGGTAATTTGCGATTAATTTTTTTTGAGCCATGGCTATTTTAAAAGCTTTCTCCCACTCTCTCCTCTAAGAGACAGACAGACACACACACCCACCCCAGTCTGGTGAGCAGGGAAGTTTAACAAAAGAGTCGCTATTGTCACTGTCCCAGCCGGCAGCAGTGCAGCTGAGGGTCAGTTGCTATTTCTATTTTAAACCTTGATTTTTGCAAAGTTTGTCTTTTGACTGTTCTCATTCTAATCAGGCTTAGTTAGGGGATCCGCTCCAAGCTCCACGCCAGGCTGTGAGGACAGAGGAAGATAAACCGGGGGGATTAAACAAAAAGTTCTGCTCTGTCAATAGTTGAGTGTGTGTGTGTGTGTGTGTGTGTGTATGTGTGTTACAGTGAGAGAGAAAGAGCGAGCAGAAGGAGAGAGATGCAACTAACAGCCATTTCTTTAATTTCAAAGGCCGTGCAGTTTTTAGAGAGCTGTTTTCTTTGTGCTGCCTTATTTGACTTTGCCTGTCATCTGTCGGCTGAGCTTGGGGGTACCCCCTCGGCAGCACCCCCTTCCCCTCGCCACAGTGCCTGTGACCGTGTGCATGCTGGGGCCCCGCAGGAGCAGCACCAGCCCCAAGCTTGTTCTGCCCAAACGTCTCCCAAATACTCCAGTGCCGCACGACCCTCGTCCTGGTTCCCTTTGCCTGTTGCTGTCTCCGGAGCCCCAGCTCCTGCAGGTGTGGGTGAATTGCTCCCTTGCCACGCCCCCTTGGGAACCTCTCCCTCTGTCCTGGGGTGAGAACACCTGGTCTCTCCTACTGTGTGCTGGACGAGGGCTGAGATGGGGTCCAAGGCAGCCTCATCCCCCCCTGTCCTCTCCCGCTAGGACATAGCTGGGCAGGCGCTGGGCGCACACAGGGCGAGGAGGCTGACTCTTGGACATGTTTTTCTCCAGGTCCCTGCGTAGGGCTTGCCTCAGTCAGAGGCTGGGACAGCAGCACCAGGAGCCCGTTTGCTTGTTGGTCCCCGCAGGGGTCACCCTGCCATTTCCTCCCCAGTCCAGGCTGGCTGTGGGGGCGCAGGTCTGCCCTGCCACCCCAGTGGGCGCTTATTTCTCCATGGAGGTAACTGGCAGATTTTCTCCAGAAAAAACCCCTCTGTTCAAGGGAACCTCGGAGAAGGTCCCAGGCTGTGGCTCCTCATCACGGGCCCAGTGATTGGCACCACGTGACGTGGCATCGGCGATGTGTGTGTGTGTGTGTGTGTGTGTGTATGAGGAATTCTTCCCGTGGCTGGGACCCAGTGTGGCTTCCCCAAGGGAACGCTTGGCATGTGTTTAATTATTCATTGGTGCTCTCGTCTGTATCTCCCTGCTCCTTGATTGTTTTGTCTTTCCCTAAAAATATTTATTTGAAATTCTGTGATCAAAGACTGAAAAACAAAATAGAGCAGGATATTAAAATGAAAAAAATTTTTTTAGGAGGTTGGAATGTCAAGATCATTTTTATTAGAAAAGTTTACAAGATGAAGCCACGAATTATTTACGTAAACTTCATATACTGAACATAATGCTCCTGGCTGAGCTCTGGTGGTGGAGACTGGCTGGCACAACCTGGATTTAAAATACTTTCAACTTAAGGCAAGGGGAAAAAAGTCATTTTAATTAGAATTAACAGATTATTTTCTCGATCATATTTTAACACACACACACACATTCGCACACATCTGTGTTCAGAATTGATAAAGAAAGAACTCGAGTTAAATAATCCACTTTTGTCTGACAACGGAATCCGTTATAGAGGTGCAAATATGCAGAAAGCTATTTGGAAATGCATCCTAGTAGTTGTCAGGTTTTATTATGCAAGAAGGTGTCATGTTTGTTACGAAGCTGAGTGCAGATGGCAGAGTGGAAGAAATGGATCACTAATTTTAACAATGATTAATGAACAGAGATAGAAAATGAATTACATTGGACTATCGGAGGCAAGAAATATTTTTGTGAAAATTTCGACTCATCTGCTGTGCTGTGCTCTGCAAATTATTTTCAGAAATTCTATATGTTGTCAACAGTTGACTGCATTTTCCATTACTGTCTATTTCTGTTCTTAAGTACTTTTGTGTTATTAGAGATACATAATTTCAAAATACCAATACATTCCTGATTACTTAGAGGAAATATATGTAACAGTGCAACTGTTCCATAGACACTGCCCATAAAAGACCTGTTTTATAATAATCTTTCATTCTTCCTCATTTTATCACTACATTAGGGATGTTTGATAAGAAGAAAGGGGGGTGGGGTAGGGGCTCTTTCTAGCACATGCGGAATTAAGGGACAATGCAAGTGAAGGTAGCAGGAACGCCGCTGTGGCCTCGTGGCTTCTGCCACCAGCCCCGTCACCCTTTGTGTCTTCTGCCTGGCCTCGCGGGAGGTGGGGCTGTCCGATGTCTGCAGTTGGCCTCTCTGGTTGGTGGCCCATCCTATCCTGTCCTCTGCAGGTGTGGTCCCCAACGTCTTGCAACTCCCCGTCTTCCTTCAGACCCGGGAACTTCTCACCGGTCCTTGAAGGTGTCCCAGCAATTTTTTTTCCCTCCAACAGACACTGGTCCTCCTTCTCTGCTCCAGTGGCCCTGGTGCTGGGAGTGAGTTTGCAGGCTCCCTTGTGGGTCTCCTTTTCTTCCCCATCCTTCTCAGCAGGTGTGTGTGTGTGTGTGTATGTGTGTGTGTATGAGAGAGAGAGAGAGAGAGAGAAAGAGAGAGAGAGATCTGCAAATAAATACAGCTTATCTGGTTAGGATCTCTGCTCCTATGATTTCTCATGTGGCAAAAACTGGGTAGTGGTTGTTTTTCTTCCCTCTCCCTCCTCCCTCCACCCCCATAAAGAAATCAACCATCTTAAATATGTTGGTTTCAAGGCTCCTTATTTCTCTGAGATCTGTCTCGCTAGCGTTCGGATGCTGGATCGTAATTGGTAAGCACTTAATTTCGTTTGCCGGGAGCCACTTTAGTGGTGCCAGGAGGAAATCCCACAGTCAGCCCTGCAGCAGCCTTCCTGCCCTGTCCCGGCTCAGCCCTGCCGCTGTGCTTGGTGGCATTCAAGTCCGCTTGGCCGGCGACCGCTGGCTGTGTCCTTCTTGGCTTCGAGGTTCCCTGTGCGTGCAGCCTGTGCAGCCCGTGCGTAGCCCTCTGTGGTTTTGACAACTCTGCAATCTTACCCCAAAAGGGATCCTCCCAAGACTGGAGCACCGGGTGCTTCTCGAACCCCCTCCCCTACAGGGAGCACCGGCTGCCCCGGGCCCTGGGTTGCGTACACAGCCCAGCCTCCCTGGAGCCGCCCGGTATCTGAACAAATGGACGATCTAGAACTACTTCCTTCTCCTGCAAACGAGCTTTCTAAGTTTCCAACTTGACTGTTTTATTTATGCTCTTGACCTGTAAAAACAAGCAGGCTGTTTAAAAAGCAAAAAGTACTTCCCATGATTGGAGTACTTAGAGTTGAAATAAATTGCGGAATGAGGAGGACGTTCCCCGCCGCTCCGGTAGAGGAGGTCGTGGAGGTTCTGCCTCGGGAGCGCAGTCTGGATCCGCCCGCGCCAGGGCTCCTGCAGCTCCCGGCCTTGGCGTCTCCTGGAGACGCCGCCCGTGCCTCCGCCTCTTCTCGCTTTTAGGTAGTGGAGCAATCCTGGTGAACATTTAAAACATGTTTGCGAATGGTTCTAAGTCAAGTAGCTTGCATATAATTATGGTCCTGATGGGAAAACACTTTGGAAAAACAGCGAGTGATACAATGCAAACCCTGCTCGGGTTACATAGCGTATGCTAAACACTGAGGCAACACAACACAGTCTTTAGTGAACAAGGTAGGGGAATGCTCCAGGGAGTCATCTCAGAATGTGACTTAAGGCAAGCATGGCTTTCCGTGTCTTGGCTGGTGAGTGGAGCAGCCGTAGTCTCTGGAATCCCACCTGCTATGGGATGGCCGCCATGCACAGACCATGCACAGATGGGTGTCTGGCGAGGGGCATGTGGCACCCTAGGTCTTTGTGCATGTGAGATCCCGTGGGATCTGGGGTTGTTTGCCTGTGTTCAACCAGAAAGGACGCTGGTGGTAACTTACTGGTGCGACAGGTGGAGGGAACACTGGGCACAGGTAGGGAAGGAGTGCGAGTCCTACCGTTCACAGGAAAGAGAGCAGAAGGAATAAAAAAGAAATTGTCAATGATCCACTTCAGAGACGAGTGGCTCCTAAACATAGAACTGTCCATGTGATTCATAGGTTGGGTTGCTTTGGAGGCACTAAGTCAGGGCCGTGATCTATAGGAACACTGGGTGGGCATTTGAGACTTTGGGTTTGCGTCTGTTTGGGTCTGCGCTATGCCCTTTGCCCAGAGGTGGATGTCTCGTGGCAGCTTCACCCAAGCACAGCGGTGCCAGCACACCTGACATCTGGCACTGCCTTGCAGTCGGTCAGCCCCAGCCTCTGGGTGTCTGTCTGGTGATGCCACTGGTGGAGACCTCCAGCACCCACGGGGCTCCAGAGTGGAAGTTGAAGGCGGGTTCTGGCTCTCTGCTGTTGTCAGGAGTTTTTTGTTTTGGCTGTAGCTGCCTTCATATAGATCTGAATGTGTTTAGCAGACCAGACCCGAAGGGCACAATGATTTGCAAAATTATTTTAAAACAACTATAAAGATTTATTTATTTGAAAGGCAGAGTTACAGAGAGAGAGAGAGAGAGAGAGATCTTCCATCTCCTGGTTCACTCCCCAAGTGATGGAAACAGCCACACTATAGCCAGGAGCCAGGAGCTCCATCCTGGTCTCCCACATGAGTGGCAGGGGCCTAAACACTTGGGCCACCCTCCACTGCTTTCCCAGGCACATTAGCAGGGAGTTGGATCAGAAGTGGAGCAGCCGGGCCTTGAACCGGTGCCCCTATGGGATGTCGATGTCACAGTTGGCAGCTTAACCCACTACACCACAGCACTGGCCCCTAAAATACCTATTTTGAAGGTGCATTTGTGCCTCTCCCCACCCCACATGCTGCTTTGGCCACAGCTGTTGGTTGGCCTTTCTGGGGACTGTGATTGGGTGATACCCACACACATCACCCTGAGGTCCACCTGGCTGTAATTCTGCCTACACACAAGTCTCTAGACACACCCTCTGACTATGCTGGCTCTCACCTGCCAACCTCAGAAATACATATTTCCCTTAAAGCGAGTTGAGTAATTATAATACTATGGCCCATAGCATGAGCTGGAGAATATTCAAGATGTCTGTCATCCTTCCATTACCTCAGGTAAATAACTGATTGACCTTTTTGAGGCTCTGATACTCCACTAATCAGAACCTGAAATCTGTATAACAACACTTCATTTACTTGATAGACAAAAGAACAATTGCACTTGAAGTAATGTGATTTCTAAATAGACACTGCCTGTCAAAAATAAATGCATTAGAAGTAAAATGTAGCTCAAGGAGACAATTAGCAAACAGAGGTGACACCGTAAACAGGTGCACCCATTATTCCCAAAGCTTGTGGCAATATATTCGTGTCTTTTAGAGTGATGGAAGATCATGTGACGGTTTGGTGAATTATCTATCGGTATCATCTGACTGATGAAGCCCGCTGCTGTTGCAGATCATTTAAAAATGCATCTCACAAATTACATGGTAGCTGGGAAAAATGCAGGTTTTTTTTTTTTTTTAAAGAACAATGCTTTTCTAAAGCTATGTGCTAGCATACGTAATTTTTTCTTTGAAAGGATGGAGACCATTCCATTATGCTGGGTATACAGTCGGTTAAGGTTGTGCAAATTCATTACAATGTTTGTTAATGTATAAAACATTTTCCATTCTGGTTTTAGTGACATTGGATTTTTTTTTTTATAATGTGCTATTTCTGAAACATCTGCCATCGCCTGTTACCTGTGGGCAGAGGAATGAGAATGTACTCTTTCTAAGAACGCTTATACAATCTTCACCAATATGGAAAAGCTTGGGAGATGGGAGGCAAAGGACATTTTGTTTTTCTGATGGGTGGTTAGGTTTGAATTTTCTAGAATAGGACCTGTTCCATGCAACTAGCAAAAGGGGCCGCGAGCAGCTGCTCACCAAGCCCGGCTAGGAGAGGGCCAGACTTCCTGGGGCCCGGTCTGTGCCCCCGTGCTCATGCCCCCTGCAGGGTTTCTGGAAGTCTTCCCTGTTTTTGTGATTTATCTATCATCTTTGCTCTTTTTGCTGAAGCGTCCAGGGTGCTGCAGGGACCCATCGTTTTGGCGATTATGATCTCTTCTTGCGACTGTGAAATCGTTGGAAAACAGTGTGAAATATTTTACATGACCTCTGAATTGTTCTGCCCTTGGCTTTTCTCACTCTCCTCCAGAATAACCAGTAACTGCAGCCAAACTTAGTATGGATGCGGAGGTAGCCGCGGTGCACAAGGACGGCAGCGTTTTCATGGCACCCTGTGCCAGGCTTAGAGAAACGAGGAAGATGGCCTCACTCTCTTGTAATGTTTCCCAACGCTCTCCCAAGTCGTGCCGGCTTCCAGCTGGGGAGGTGGCTCATGTCCATTGTTTTTTTTTTAAAGATTTATTTACTTATTTGAAAGGCAGAATAACAGAGGGTAGTGGTGGGAGTGAGAGAGAGAGAGAGAGAGAGAGAGACAGAGACAGAGAGAGAGACACACAGAGAGAGACAGAGAGAGAGACAGAGAGAGAGAGAGAGTCTCCCATCCTCTGGTTCATTCCTCCAATGGCCACATCAGCCAGGTCTCAGCCAGGAACTCCATCTTGGTCTGCACATGGGTGGCAGGGGCTGGGTCAGGGCAGAGCAGCTGGGATTTGAACCAGCATGCTGATATGGGATACAGGTGTTGCAGGCTCTGGTTTACTTTTTGTGCCGCAACGTGGCCCTGCGCGTCCAGGTGGCACCCCATCCTTGTCAGAGCTCTCCAAAGCATCTGAATTTTTGTCCTGGAGACTGAAGAATCAAAGATGGGGTTTTGGGGAAATATCCATCTATACGTGGATACTTCCAAAAGTTCATGGAAAAATGGGATTAAAAGATATGTTTATTTGGTGCAAAAAACCATGGAAGCATATTCAAAGTATTTTCATGATATAGATTTCCGTGAAGTTTTTGAAGACCATTACATGCATATATTTCGATTTTTTTGCATGAAAATAAGCTGGTTTTCCATGAGCTTTCTGAAGTACTGCTGAAGTGTGGGGGCCCCTTCCTCACTGTCCCGGGAGACAGACCCTGGGAAGTGGGAATTGTCCTGGCCGACCTCGCCTCTCCTCCAGCGACACAAATCCATTCCTTTCTATGAACCGAATGACAGCAACAGAAACCCACACAGAAGGAAGAAACTGGCTGAATGGGGCCTCTAGCCTCTGGGAGCTGCAGTGAGCGCCAAGTGACTTTCTTGAAGAACTGCCCGAGCAGCCTCCCTGGGATTTTTTGGACATCAGCTCATCAGAGAAGTGGCAGCCAGGCGGCTGCTGAGGGATTGCAAGTTTCTGAGTGCTGGAGACTTCCTGATCTGTGGGAGTGGACACAGCCCGGCCGGGGGAAAGGGGTTCACGAAGCTCCCTCAAAGATCTCCTCCCCCCATGATCCCTTTTGCTTTTGAAAGGATCCGACTTTATGTTTCTGAAATGTTTTAGGCATCCAGCAAGAGGTAGCACAAACTTCAGAGAGCTCCCACAGGCCTCTCGCCTCCTCCCCGGGGTCCCCCATTTTTTGCATTTTGGGTTGGTGACAATTGATGATCGCATGTGGAGGTGCTCCTGTTCAGTCAGGCCCACAGTTTACATTAGGGCTCACTCTTGCCATTGGACATCCCATGGGCTTTGGAAAATGGCTGGAGTTCTGTGTCTAGGATTACAGCTTCGTGCAGAGGAGCCTCCGTGCCCTGGCAACCTGCTGGTCTCCTCCTCTCCTCCGTACCTGGTTTCTCATGAGCCTCTGGCAAGCACTGGTCTCTGTCCGGTCCCCTCTGTTTTGCCTTTTCCATAATGTCATAGAGTTGGATCCATGTGCCATGTAGTCTAAGAGACACTGGCTCCTTTCACGTGGTAATACTCACCCAAGTTTCCTGCATGTCTTTTCACAGACTTGATAGCTCATTTATTTTTATCGCTGGGTAGTATTCCATTGAATGGAACCACAGTCTGTATATTCACCTAGTAAGGAGATCTTAGTTGTTTCCAAGTTTTAGCAACTATGCTACTCATAACATTTTATGTAGGCTCTGCTATAAACATTGAGGTGTAAAGGTGTGTGTGTGTGGTGTGCCTAAGTTTCAGCTGATTTGTATAAAGACCAAGGAGTGTGGTTGCTGGATTGTATGGTAAGGTGGCATTTAGCTCTGTAAGGAGATGCCAGATTGTCTTCCAAAGTGTCTGGGCCACGTTGCCTTCCTGTCAGCAATGCCTGGAACTGGTGGCGTTCCACAGGCTTGCCAGCACCTCGTGTTGTCAGTGGCTTGAATCTTTGCCTGTGCTTCTCTTCCTGTGCTTTGGTGAGTTGTCTGGGCACCTCCTTTGCCTATGCTTTTTTTTTAATTTTTAAAGATTTATTTATTTGAAAAGCAGAGTTATAGAGAGGTAGAGGCAGAGAAAGAGAGAGAGGTCTAGAGAGAGAGAGGTCTTCCATCTGCTGGTTCACTCCCCAGATGGCTTCAATGGCCGTAGCTATGCAGATCTAAAGTCAGGAGCCAGGAGCTTCCTCTGGGTCTCTCATGCAGGTGTAGGGGTGAAAAGACTTGGAGCGTCTTCCACTGCTTTCCCAGACCATAGTAGAGAGAGCTGGATCAGAAGTGGAGCAGTCGGGACTTGAATCGGCGCCCGGTGCCTTTACCCACTACACCACAGCGCTGGCCCCTGCCTATGTTTTGAATTGGGCTCTTTGCTTCCTGTTGTTGCATTTTAAGTCTTAAGTGCATTCTGGATTCCAGTCCTTTATCACATACGTGTTTTCTACAGATTTTCTCTCAGGATTTTCTCTTCACTCTCTTCCTTTTTAATGCCCCTGGGTCCTGAGCCACTTTAGCCAGTGGCTTGTAGTTTCCTATGGCCAAGAAATATCTATTTGCATTTGGGATCTGAGGTTTTAGAGGTTGGAAGTCAAAGACACGTCTCAATTATGTTCATGAACACACATACATGCACATGTATGCAGCCAAGGGAAGAGATACACCAAAAGATCAGCTATAATCACATCAACGGATAGAATTATAAATTACTGTTGCTTCCTTCTTTGTACAGACATGAGTTCAAACATTCTCGGAATGAGCACATGTTGCTTGTGTAACCGATTTAATACAAGAAAAAAGTAAATGAACAGAAACAAGAGTGGCATCTGTAAAGGAAGGTGGAGAACTTGACTTTCTTTTTGACTGCAGAGAAGATTTGTGTGACTGGCATTTCAACTGATATTGATGACAATACATTTTCTTTAAGAAACTTGTCTCAAAAAATAGGCAAAAATTTTCGTCTTGCCAAATTGGGTTGTCAAATTAGATTCATCTTTTGGCTCAGCTCTGAATTAGCACCGCGCAACATAAATATATTGCAAACCGCAGATGCAGGTCATGTATGCAATTTAAAAAATTTTATTTATTGGAAAGGCAGAGTCAGAGAGAGAGAGAGAGAGAGAGAGAGATCTTCCATCTGCTGGTTCACTCCCCAAATGGCCAGGGCTGGGCCTTGCTGAAGCCTGGAGCCAGCAGCTTCTTCAGGGTCTCCCATGTGGTGCAGGACCCCAAGCACTTGGGCCATCTTCCACTGCTTTCCCAGGCCGTTATCAGGGACCTGGATCAGAAGTGGGACTTGCAGCTGGAACTTGAACCCGTGTGCATATGGGATGCTGGCACTGCAGGAGGCAGCTTAACCCCCTGCCCCACACACCAGACCCCAGGCATGCAATTTTGAATTTTCTACTCACTGTCTTCCAATGTTGAAAAGAAACAGGTGAAACTGGTTGTAAGTCTCTATTTTGTGTAATTCAGTATATCCCAAATGTTACCACTTCAACATGCGAAAAGATAAGGAATATTAATTGAGACATTCCCACATCCTCTTGAATAGAATTTATGTTTTACCCTTACAGCGCGTCTCAACTTGGACAGGCCATATTTCCAGCACTGAGTAGGCGCTCTAGTGGCTACCACAGTGGACAGTGTAGCTCTACCGATGGTTGGGTGTCCCAGCAGCATTTGACAAGTAGAATCTCTGAGTGACAGCACTGACTGCAGTAATGTTGGTGCAATAGAACGCAAGTGTGTTGTACTTCACAGTTCATATTTCGTGTTCGAGATAAGCTACTTTGCAGACGCTTTGTGATTGGATGATGCTATAACATATCTTCCTTAAAGAGATACATATTTTGTGTTCACGTGCTGATACAATGTGTTAGAAAGCCTTTGACTTTATTTATTTATTTTTTTGCTTGTTTTTCTTCTTTGCACCCTTGCATCTCTGGGGACTGGAACTTGTTTGGATTTGCCACCTGTTCTAGTGGTGAGCTGATACAGGGTCTGCATTCTCTGGACAGTGTGCACTCGGGGGCTGGGCTGAGCACAGACATTGGCCCAAGGGAAGTTTCTGGAGAGCCTGCCAGGCCCTGGCTTTCAAAGGAAACAGCCTTGGGGGGAGAGCTGGGGATCCAGGATGCATCTGTGCTCTGGGAATCCCACCACACTGCGGCCTGGTAGCTTGACACCCGGTGCTCCTGTGCCTTCGGGAAAATGTGTGCATCTGGATTGAGCTTCTTACCCTGAGAATGCTGGCCTGCAGAATGAATGTTCCTTTTCCACCTGCTCCTGTCCCAGAATCCCTCAGCTTGGGAGGAGGAGGAGGAGAAGGAGGAGGTCCTGTGCAGAATGGTGCCCAGGTTTGGGCATGCTCCCAAGGGGACAGTCACTGGGGCCCGTGGCTGTCTCTAACCAGTGGACATCAGGCCAGCTGGATTGCCTTGGAGATGGGTCTCTTCAAGGCTGTAAGAGGAGGTATTGGTCTGTGTTGGGAAACCGCATGGCCAAATAGCTTACAGCCCCAGCCAGGAAATCAGCCTGCCCGGATTCAAACCCTGGCTGTCCTGCTCATGGGCTCTTAGTGTTGGCCACATCCCTTCCCGTTTTGTGCCTCAGTTTCTCAGCAATGCGTGAAGCTGATAATCGTACCTATCGCCCGGGACTGTTGGGATGGTGAAGGGAGGCCGTGTGTGTTAATTCTCAGACTCTGGTTAGCACGTTGTCAATGCTTAGGAAGCGTTAGTTGCTTCTTTTACTGGGTTGAAGAGTGGTTGGTCAGTGAATAAATCCTTTCAGAATGCGCACGAGTGTGTGTGTACATGTGTGTATGTATGTGTGCACGTGTGTGTGTGTGTGTGTGTGTGTAGGCAAGTTCTCACAGCTTCCTGGATTGTATTTTTTAATGGGTCAAGGGTTTCTGTCTCCTGCGCCATCAGCTGGGCTGAACCACCAGCAGGAATAACTTCCCTCTCCCTTCACTTTCCCTCTCTCCTTTTTCCCTTCTCAGGGCTGTTTTGACTATGAATTAATTGTAGGTTGGGAGACTTGCAAGCAATAATCAAAGCCAATGAACTTCAAAAGCATAGGAGGACCAGGGCCACCAGGGGAGTGGGGGGGGGGTGGCTGACAGGGGCTCCTGATGGCTGTGGGTGGGGTGGGGGGTGCTCACTGTGTTTCTTCAAAGGGGACACCAAGTGTTTCAGATTGTCACTTAAAAGCTCAAATGCAAAACTTTAGAGACGTGGGTGAGAGGCGCCAGTTTCCAAAACAGCTATTTTTATCTGTTGCCAGCAAGCATGAGCCCAGTGGAACGTAGAGTTAAACTTGGAATTTCTTGGCAAGGGTTAATAATCAATGTAGATCTCCTAACAAAGGAGATGCTGCCTTATTATACTGGGAAAGTTTTTTTTTCTTAACTGTCAGTGAAGCAGTACTAATTATTACTCCAGTGTAAATGAGGTCATTTCCTATTAAGAGAACAAAATGCTGGGCCTCGCCTTGCCAATTCATACCAACTATTTTTCACACATACTCAGCTTTTTCTTTTTTTTTAAATTTTGATAAAATCCATTCATTTGTATTAGAAAAGTGTAAACCATCGCAATAATAGTTGCCTATGATTACCCAGATGAGCTTTTGTAATGTGTGGGTTGCTTGAATACCATGTGTTAGCTATGGAACAATTAGGCAGCTGAATGGATCTTTAAAACAATCAGATACTTTTATCTCCCTGAAAAAAAAATACATTCCTTGGATGTGTCCTGTTAAACCGTAAATTCCGGGGAACATTAAGCTCACGTCACGAGGCCAACTTTCTGATATACGTGGATCAAGGACAAAAAGACATCCAAATATCTCGTCTTCATGTTTTCAGTTGATTTTTTTTTATGCAAGCAAAAAGATTTAAGGAATATTGTAGCAAACAAAGGGTAATTGTTTTAGCCCAGATGTTGCTTTTGCACAACAAGCAGGTTACAATGTTCCCACAGAGCTGATGAGCCCAATCAGGGAAATGATTAAAAATTGATTTTGTCCCTGTAATTACAGTATGTAAACTACTTAGCTTGGATTGCAAAGGAAGTGATTTTCTAATTACGTATATACTCTGGTGTCTAATGATTGGTTTTTTGAAGTAATGAAGAGAGAGCACTAACGACTCCTTGGTGTTCTGTTGTTTAAGAAAGACCATCTTTAGAGTAAGCAGCAACAGACAAAGAGTTTAAATTGAATTTTCAACACTGTTAATGTGCACATGGATTTGTTTATTAAAGAGACAGGGATGTA
The DNA here is from genome assembly GCF_051225735.1 of Oryctolagus cuniculus. Lineage (NCBI taxonomy): Eukaryota > Metazoa > Chordata > Mammalia > Lagomorpha > Leporidae > Oryctolagus > Oryctolagus cuniculus. The sequence goes on along the minus strand of NC_142884.1, from coordinate 29,360,147 downwards.
ATTTGATTGGCTCTGAGCATCTTGGCTTTTTTTTTTTTTCCATGCTAAAGCATGTCAAAATACATGCACCCAGGAGCAGGCTGGTGGGACGAGGCCACTCCCTCCCCCTTTTTATCATCTCAGCGCCTGGCCTGATACTGCAGGGTCTCGGGTTTCCTGGGAGCGTCTGATGTCTGTGTAAGCTGAAAGCATCAGATCGAACAGGTATCAGATAGCTTCCCCATCAAAGTTACCTTTGTTTCAAAATGAAAGAGGAGGCTTCCTTTTGGAAGCATGTCCGGGCAGTCCAACGCACTCTGCGTTGCAATAGTTCAGCTGCATCCTACGATGCCGGGCTTGGCTCTGCGTCTGGGCGGCAGCTGCCATCTCTGCTCCCCGGGCCAGCGTGCACGTGAGAATACACACACGCATGCATACACTCATGGATGCACACACTCTGGGGCTCACAGAGGCCTGCCTGCGGTTGTGGGACCTCGTGGCGTGACCTGATGGGTTTAGAAAGAGCTGGCTAGATTCTGAGCGCTCACCTGCTTGGAGACACTTGGAGGCTATTGAACAGTGGCTTCTCAGCCACCTGCTCTGGCATAAGCTAAACGGGTGGCCCCTTCTCCATGTGCATGAGCTGCCCTCTGGGACAAGGGTCGTAGCTCCCATGGGGACCCCGACTCCAGGTGCCCCATGGGCATTGTCTTCAGCAGGTTCCCGGGGCTCTTTCTGACTGGGCCTCCATTCCACAGCTCTGGGCTGCTGTCTTGAACCTGATGCCTTATAGTGTAGGTTTGACTGGAGACAGTTTGTTACTCACAGCTCCCAGAAAGAGGAGACCGTGCTATGGCTCCAGGGGGCTTCCCCGGGGAGGCCCCGGGTGGGTCAGGAGGCAGAGGGAGAGGGGGGACATGCGGGCAAGAGCTTTTATGACGGCTTCTCAGGCAGGCAGGTTTAGGATTGATGAGGCGTGTGCAGGCAGCTTCCAGTTAGTGGATTTCTGGTTCTGGGTGATGAGGGCAGGGGCAGGGTGCACCCAGGAGTGAGAGCCCACTTAAGGAGCTAGCTGGGGCGTGGGCACAGGATTGGTTATTTCCCATAGGAAAGGAGCTCCTAGGGGAATTGGCCAGCCTTAGGGGACGGGTAGGGGGGACAGGCAGCCTTTGGGCTCAGTAAGGCCCCAAGATGCCTGCACATTGGAACTGTGTGGCTCGAAGGCCTGAGCCCTGCGTTTGGGAGGGCGGCCCAGGCCCCAGCTGGGTCAGGGCGGCACAGGACTCTGGGCCCTGCCTCTGTTCTCCCAAGTAGGTCTGTACTGGCTCTGGAGTGAGACACACCGGCATCTGCCTGCTTCTCTCCACTGCTGGGGCTCCTTGCCCAGTCTCCTCGCCGGCCCCTGCTGCGGGAGCCTCTCCACTGGTCTCCCTGCCTCTGCTCGGGCCCCTCTGGTCCACACTCCCTGTGGAGGAGCCCATGTGCAGTGCACATCAGAGCGTGCTCTTCCCTTGCTCACAACCTGCTGTGCCCGGTGGGGTCTGTGCATCCCAAATGACCCATGGTTTCCTGTTCTGCTCACCATCCATGCCCTGACCACATGGAGCAGTTTTTCGCTTGTGCCACCTCCCCTAGACCACAGGGCCTTTGCACCCACTGTTTCCTCCTTTTCTCATGCTTTCTTCTAGTCTTTTGTTAGAAGTCATTTCTCTGATTGCCTTGTCTAAAATAGTCTCTATCAGTGTCATTTTCTTCAGTTTTATTTTTCCTTTAAAAGAGGATTTTTGCGGACATTATATTTTATTTTTTTAAAACAAGATTTGTTTATTTGAAAGGTAGTGAGAGAGAGAGAGAGAGAGAGAGAATCTTACACCTGCTGGTTCAAAAGAGAGATCTTACATGTGCTGGTTCACTCTCCAAATGCCCTCACCAGCCAGGGCTGGGCCAGGCCAAGCCAGGAGCCAGGAGCTACACCAGGGTCTCCCACAAGGGTAGCAGGAACCCAAGCACTTGGGCCATCCTCAGCTGCCTTCCCGGGTGCATTTGCAGGAAGCCAGTTCAGAAGCCGAGGAGCTGGGACTGGAAGCAGACAAGGCACTCCACTTCAGTGGCTTCTGAACCTGCCCTGACATTTTACTTTCATGTCTTTCATTTGGATCTGCTCACTCAGTCACAGGCCCCGCCAGGAGGGCACAGTGGTGGTCACCCCATAACCCAGAGGAGAGCCTGTGGTACAGAGGCACTCTGTGCGCTGTGGGTAACCAGTGGCTGATCCTTCGAGACCCTTTCCCCAGAAGTTTCGTCACCAGAGGCTATCCCCTGTTGGAAGGGACAATGGTGGTGTCATCAGGGGCCCTGTTCATACCCTATCACTCTCTAAGAAAGACAGAGTCTCTCATTGCTGGGGGATGGGGGCTGCTGTTGGCTGGCAGCGTCCCTGTTGCCAGTGGAGCTGGGGTGCCGAGAGCTTCAGGCTGGGAGAGGACTCAGGACCTTGGGAGGAAGATGGGGGACCCTGAGTGACTGCAGGGAGAGGGGCCTTGTGTGCCTTGGGCAGTGGGGAGACGGGAGCCTGCCTTACAGGAGAGAAGGCTTCAGAGACAGGGTGTTGGCTATGGTGTCCTCACAGCACCCCCGGGTGATGGAGCAGGGGGCACTGGGCACCTGCCGGCGTCTCCCCTCCTGAGCCTGTCAGCCATGTCCTTCCCTGGGCCCTGGGCTGCAGGGGTGCAGCCGGTGCTCTCGCGGGATTCTTCTTCGCTCCATCGGTTCTGGAAGGAAGGTCACATTTGTGGCTCCCAGCTGCCCCGGACTTGCCGCACGCCCCACAAGACATGGTGCTTACTCTGCTGCTGGGCCTCTGGGTGGCCTTGGGGCAGGGGGGCCTTCTGCACCTGCAGGGAGAGAGGGGCGGGGGAGAGGGGTGCCCTGGAGCAGCCCTTCCTGGGGGGAGCAACCCTTGCTGTGGCTCTCAGGCCTTTGTGTTGAGTGGGGCAGGGTGGGAGGCAGGTGGGTGGGGACCACAGGCAGGCCACGTGCTGGCCTAGAGGAAGGCTCTTTGTGTTAAACTCAGGGCCTGGGACAGAGAGACGTGGTCACTCCCTGAGCCTGGGAGGCCACATTCATGCCCAGTGAGGATTTCTGTGGCTCTGCTCAGAGCACCCATGTTGGTTGTTCCTGGGAGAGGGTCAGAGGGAGCTCCTGTTGCCAGTCAGGAGCCTGCTTGGTCTCCCACTTCCGGTGGTCAGAGGGTCAGCTCAGGCCCGGCCTGTGGTCTACATTCAGCTGGGCCTTTGGGTGCACCCTGCTTTGTCTGCAAGATTCACAGGGTTGGAGAGGACTGCCATGTGCCCCACTGTGTACCAGGCTGGGCCGAGAGACTCCTCCCACCTCCTTTTGTGGTTGATGTCCCTTGTCCTTCCAAGTCCTTCCACTTCCCCGTCCAAGTCCCTCTTCAGAGCTTCCTGTCCCTTCCTCAGGGGAGTGGCTGGCTGTGCTGTAGGCTCTGAGAGCTCCCTCCTTTCCTGCCACCCCTCCCCTGCACCCTCACACCCTGCCTGACCCCAGCCAAGATCCACAAGGGCATGGCCGCTCAGGACCTCCCTTGGGCCAGCACAACTTTCTCTCTCCCTAGATCCCTGTGTTCTCCCTTGCCTCCCGCCCCATCTCTGCTGGGGCCCAGCTGCACCTTCCCATGGGCTTAGCTGGGCCCCTCCCTGGTGCCTGGCCTTCCATGGGCTCCTGTGGCCAGCTCCCTGTCCTGTTGACCAGGCTCTGGCCACAGAAGGTAGGCTCTGTAGGGTGTGGTAGACATGCCTGTGCCCTGGCCGACCACAGGGCCCGGTGCACTACCGGTGCTTGGCAGAGACGCCAGGGGTCCCTGGAGGACAGATCCCCTCAGCTCTTTCCTACGCAGCTGCCTATGGCCGAGGCTGGCTGCGTGTGTTGCCTGCGTGTGTTGTGTCACTTTATAGTGGGTGGATTTTCACGCACTTAAACACACTTGTGCATGTAATGTTATCAGTGAGGCCACCGCTGCCTGTCCCACTCCCCTGTCCCAAACTCATGCCATGGTTTTTGCTGCCCATATAATCTGCCTCCTTCCAGCCCTCCTCTGATTTGATGCTGGCTGCTCCAAACTGGGCTGTGGGCGCTGTCTCCTGCGTGGACCCCTGGCTCCATCAGGGTGGGGACGTCGCGGGAAGCAGCGATGGGCTCAGTCTTGTGTGGGTGACTGCCTTGGGGAAAGGCCAGTGGTTTTCTTGCACCGGAAAAACTTGTCTCCTTCTCTGAGGATGGTAGGGTTATGGAGCTGGCATTTCCTTTCCTGCTCAGCCCGAATTCAGAGAGCATCAGAGTCTGAGGTTGTCACTCTTTCTGGTCCCGCAGTGACCTGTCACTCGGGCAGGTGTCAGGGCCCCTGCTGTGCAGACTGGCTCAGCAGGGCACAGAGGGAGCTCACTCACAGCCTGTGCACAGTGTCTTGAGCCCACTTTGCTCACGAGGCTCAGCCAGCCTGGGATAAACACGCAGGTCAGAAGGGAGGCCCCAGCCTGCCATGTCACCCCGAGGCTTGCTCCGGGCCTTTCATGATTCCAGATACAGAACCCGAGGGCCGGGCCCCATCCCTGGTGCAGATGGCAGGCGACAGGGACGTTCTGATCAATGGCGGGAAGCCGGAGGACAAACCGGAGTGGGACTTGCACCGCTGCCGCGTGCCCGTGTTCTCCTGTCATCGAAATTTACAAAGCTTCTAAGTGAATGGCCCCCAGAGAGTAGTCCTAGGATTTTGCTAGTCACGAGCCTGGATATAACCCGGGGCCTGTCTCCCCACCTTGTGCAGCCCTTGTTCCTGAATGCAAGGAGTGTGGCTCTTCCGTGGTGGCCAGGGGCCAGGGTCCTGTGCTGCTGAGGCTGGCACAGAACCTTGGCAATGTGGCGTGCAGCATTTGGGTTTCACCCCTAGATTTTAATGTTCAGTGATACAGGGAAAAAAAAAAAGAAAAAACAAAACAAAATGCAAAGATCATCTGAAAGGGGATAGAGAGAGACTTAGAGAGACAGGGGGAGGGAGGGAGGGAGGCTGAGGCCTGTAATTGCTTCCCTTGTTACAGGTGGTTGGATGCAAACTTTTGCTTTATGTCTCGACATAGGCAGGTAGAAATTTGTTTGCAAACAGCAGCGTCCCTGTTGCATTTTGCAAAAACACTTCTAGCACGCAGTCAGCAAACACCTTTTTGGTTGCCAGAAATCCATCCTGGCGTTGGCCGGAGTCTGCAAGCCGGTGATGTGTTGGCCACCATCGGGCTGGGGCTGTCTCTGAAGGTGCCCTGTGTGCGTCTTCTGACCCTTGCTGGGTCAGAACCCTTGAATCCTTGAACCCATCCTGCACTTCCAGCACCCAAAGCAGAACTCACGCCCTCCCCGGTGCAGTACAGTCGAATCTATCAAGAGAGAACTTCCGCTTGCTTTCTGTACGATGGCAAAACCAACCAGATTCTGGGTGGCGCTGGCTGAGGGCTGGGGCTTGGCTCTACCCGTCCCAGCTAGCTGGAGTCACTGTAGACTGTGTATTCTCTTTGCCATGGGGCCTTATCTCACCCAGGCAAGCCTCAGTGGGTGAGATCATCTGTGTGGGGCTGAGCTTGGTGAAGACACAGAATAGAAAAGTAGAAAATCGGACTGGCTGCTGCCTCCCTGGTTCTGGTGCAAGAGAGAGGGCACTGATGCCAAACACAACATCCCTAAGCTCACTCGGCTGTAGAGCCTGTTTTGGATCTATTGAACACTGTCTCGGCCACCGCACAGACTCCTGAAATACTGGTGGGATTGGGTCTGTGGAGAGGGCTCCAGAAATTGTGCGCGTGGGAGTGGGGGGGAGACAGGGACCTATACGTGTTTCCCCAGTTCCCGAACTTCAGAATTTCAAAGAAGAGCCAGAGAGAGCATGAGAGAGAGAGAGAGGAGAGAGAGAGGTCCCCATCTGTGGATTCACTTCCCAAATACCTGCAACAGACGAACGTGGACCAGCCTGGAGCTGAATGTTGGGAACTCCACCCAGATCTCCCAAGTGGGTCGCAGGAACCCAAGGACTTGATGGGTCCCCTGCTGCCTCCCAGGGTGCTCATGAGTAGGAAGCTGGAGTCAAGCTGGTGCTGGGTGCGGTGATTCGGGATGGGGCCATGTGAACTGGCATCTTTAACCGCTAGGTCAAGCGTCCACCTCCACCGAGTTCTGATTTTTTTAAATTGCTCAAAGAATTGGGGCGCTGGGGCTATTAAATATTTTTAGGCTCACAACTAACCCAGCAAATGATTACCTTGGGTGAATGCTGTTTGTGTGTCATGTGGAAGTTGAGCTGTTTGACCTTTAAGATTTCTAACAGGTCTTATTTTTGCCGTTCCTACCCACCACAGCTTTGAGAATATCCGTCACACAGGAGGGAGCGCCATTGCCTTAAGACTTGCCCGGTAAGAGCACTGTTTGTAGTTGTGGAAGTGGCGTCTGTCTGGGGCGGGGGGGGGGGGGGGGGGGAGGGTCTGTCCAGCTGCCTTGTTGGGGAAGCAGGTGTCTGCTTAGAGTCCTCCTGGTACTCCAGGGGCTGCGGTGGACTGTGGAGACTCCAAGGGCTCAGAGTTAGTGTGGCTGCCAGGCCTCCTGAGTGGGGTGGCCTTGTGATGGTGAGTCCTGCCCCCAGCTCTCAGAATGGGGCCACCGAGGGGAGAAAGACCTAGCAAGGGTGACGTCCTTTTCTCCCCACCAGCCGGCAGCCTGGAACCAGAACTGGGCTGCCAGGAGCCCTATGCCACCCCTGTTCCCGCGAGTGCCAGCTGGGGTCCACTTCCCCATCACTCTCCCATGTGGTCCTGTACTGGCCTGGCCCAGGCATAGAGGAACCTGTCTCAGAGCAGGTGCACGTGTGTCGTCTCTGACGACTCACTAATGGATGCTTTCCTGGCTCAGGAGCTGATGGAAACTTAAAACTACCACGTGCAGGAGAGGCCAGTGCCAGTGTCCAGTGTCCTCAGTGGTCTCCTCCAAGGCTGCCTCTGAGACCCCCGTGTGCTCACCCTTGGTTCTCATTAGGGAGCCCATTTCTCCTGACCAGCCTCCTTGGAGGTCACTCCATACACCGGGGAAATTGATAGCGGAATTCTGTGCTCAGAAATTAATTTTAGATCGTCCCGAATATATATTTTTTATTGTGACTTTATCTTGTTGGAAAAGTGCTTACTTCTGATTTTGTGGATACTACTGACCGTGGATTACTTTTATTTTGGTTTTTACACAACAGTTATATTAGAAATTTGCTGTTTTATTCTTACCTTCTTAGTAAAAATCCTTTTATCACACAATGGGTAATTTATATCCATTACCAGGCCTTTCAATCCTTTTCAGTGGGGCTGTCAGTGCCGTTGGCACAGCAATGATTAATGTGATCTAATAATAGTGTGCCATTATATTACCTTAGTAAAACATGCACCAACATCCTATTCAGATCTACCAAATTCATAGCTTCCTATAATATTTTTGTTGAAAGACAGGATTACTATTTTTCAAAGCTGATTTTTCCCCTTTAACATATTTAATGAAATTCACCATTCTTCGCCGTAGTAATCCTGGGCATGTGATTGGGCTTCGTGGGTGAATTCTACGTCTGTAGGCACCGTCGGATCTGTCAGGCGGGAGCGCTCACGGTCCCGGTGATTTGCCAGAGAGATTATCTTGTTTTGGTTGGGCCCCAGTAGCTTTGCCTTGAAGAAAACAAAACAAGAAAAAAATTTGCTGGGTTTCCAGTCCCTTCTGACTTGTAAGGACGGCGTGTTGCAGATCAAAAGGCTGGAGAGGAAGTCATGTGGTTGAAAAACACTTTTCTTTCCTCTTTTCCGTCACCCACCTCTGTCTGCCGGTGGAGCGGAGGAGCAGCGGGGCTGGGGAGCAGCTTCAAGCCACCCTCCCAGAAACCATCGCCCAGCTCTGCCCTCTCCTTCCCTCCCTCTGGGTTTGGCCCCCACCTTTCTGGGTTGGACACGGGGACCGTCGGTGTTGGCACTGCTGAGGGCTGGATAAGTGTGCTGTGCACTGTAAGGTGTCGAACAGCATCCGTGGTCTCTATCCACTGGGTACCAGGAGCACAGCCCTCCCCCCACAGCCACAAACAAACTGCCTGCAGGAATCACTGGTCGGGAGCCCCCCTCCCCCCAGCTCCTGTTGGAGAAGCTCTGGTCTCACTTGGTGGGAATGCAGCAGAGACTTTGGGGCCTGGGCAAATTCCGGTCACATTTGGAGCATTTCTCGGGGCTTCTTGGGGCATCTTTGCCTTGGGGGAGTGAAGATGTGTGGTTGGCGGCACACACCGCATCCCTCTCTTAGCTGGTCCTTCCTCCTCCCGCCTCCTCCGTCACAGAGCCTGGCCCGAGCCAGGGCCCGAGTCTTAGCTTCTTCCACTTAAATCCCATTATAATCACGCTCGTGATTGATAACATTCCACCTTTTCAAAAGGCTTTAAAATCTGTGTCAACCAAGGATGACATTATTGTAGTGCAGGCGAGATGTATTCAAACAATTACACACTCAAATCGAAGTGGGAAGGCTTGTCCTTCTATCCCGCTGCCTTTGTGGTGGGGCTTGGGGCAGAGCCTCAGCCCTCACAGCCCCGGAAACCCTCTGCAGGGAAATAAATGGGAAGAAACAGGTTTTGCCCTTGATTCCACTCAGCTCCGAGAGCTGCTCGAATCTTAGGGCTTTTGAGGGTGGGGGAGGAAGGGCAGGTTGTTGAGTGAGAGAGAGAGAGAGAGAAGAGAGAGAGGGAGAGGGGGAGAAATGGGAGAGAGAGAGAGAGAGAATCTTCCTTGCTTTTGATTCAGAACAAAAATTACTGCTGCAACATTGGCTCGAAATATGCAATCAACTGAAATCAGGGAAAGTATTTTGAATACAAAATTTATATTGAAATACTTGAATCTTGATACATGAGCGCCCAGATACATGTATATATTTGAATCACGGATGGAGAAGATGAGAAGAAAGGCTTTTGTCATAAAAATATTGCCTATAATATTGGCCCCTCTGATGATTCTGCCACATTGGAATACATTTGTGTGCTGTTGACATTTTCCGCACGAGACACTGGTGTTTGTTTTTACAACTGATCCTTGATGGCAACAAATGAGGAAATGGCTCTGATTTACCTTTATTTGGGGGAGATTTCCAGTGCATTGCAATGTTTGGTGCAGGAAGTGTTTTGACAATTCCTTTCTTTACCCATTTCTGGGCTGTCTCTTCTGCTGTGATATACGGGTAGGGGACTTGTGTGGTTTGTTCGGTGCTGTTTCGCTAGTTCCTGGGATGTTGCCCAATGCATTGTATGTTCCCAATAAAGCTGTGGTGACTGGAAGGATGGATGGGCGGATGGATGGATGAGTGGATGGATGCATAGATGGATGGGTGGATGAGTGTATGTGTGGATGGACAGATGGGTAGATTGATGGATGGATGGGTGGGCAGATGTGTGGATGGGTGGGTGGGTAGATGGCTGGCTGGCTGGGGGTATGGGTATGTATGTATGTATGTATCTATCTATCTATCTATCTTTGAAAGGTAGAGAGACAGAGAGGAATGAGACAGGGGAAGACAGAGATCTTGCATCCCCTGGTTCACTCCCCAAATGCCCACAATAGTTCGGACTGAGCCAGACTGAAGCCAGGAGCCCAGAACTCAACCTGGGCCTCCCACAGGGATGGCAGGGACCCAAGTATTTAAGCTGCCACCTGCTGCCCCCCTGGGTGCACATTAGCAGGAAGCTGGAATCAGACGCTGAGGTGGGCCCCAGACTCATGCACCCGTGTGCGGGCATCCCAAGCCTGTCTTCACTGCTGTGCCAGATGTCTGCCCCTCACTCTTAGTGACATTCAAAATGGTGTCACAGAAGCCATTCGTATGATCCCCTTTTCCCCCCAACCTTGTTTGTAAAGTAGAAGAAAAATAGAGCAGTGTTAGCCAGTCTCCATATACTGCCAACCACCTTGCTGCAGACTTATCTTTGGAACTCTACAAGGGCACATGGGACTGAAGACATAGAGGCAAAGTGGGAGCAGGTGCAGCCCCTCCAGAATGGGACGTGGCCACGGAGTTCGTGAGGCTCCGAAGACCCCCTGTCCACGTGACGGGATGCCCAGCTCCTGGCCAGGCTGTAACCCACACCGCATTCCGTGTTCTTTTCAAGGCTTGTTAGGGTGTGCGATGCACTTGTCTACTGGGAAACTCAGTCCCAGCACAGGGAGGCTCCCAGTCACCCTGTTCTTGATTTTCAAATGACTGCGTGTTGCACATCAGAACAGCACCCACTGAGGAAATGATGAAAAAGAGCTGAGTGGCTGCGAAGGTGTAGGCTCTGGAATCAGAGCCCCTGGGTGGGAATCCTGCTTCCACTGCCCACCCACTCTTTGGCCGTGAGTCAAGGGACATATGCCTCAGTTTTCTCATCTGTAAGTTGGGCGTGACAATATTGACAAGTATATGACACCATATAATGCAGCTACTATGAGACCTGGTTCAAAGGAGGCAGGTCTTTGTTAAGTGTGTGCTGCTGTTATTATTTTCATTTTCTCTGTTCCATCATCCCCCCCCCACCCCGTATTCAACTTAATGAAAGTGCAGGTCATTTTCAGATAATTAGCCTTTCTCCTTCAGACCCAGACCAGAGCTAGGAACCCCAAGAGGGTGCCAGGCATGTGGTCTCCCCCAGCACCCCTGGGGCCCTTGATTAGCAAGTTCAGAGAACATGAGAAAGAGTGGTGAGTTCCCTAAGCCAGTTTCCCGGCCCACTTCCTTTGTGAGGGAGCACTGTTGACACGCCGCTGGGGTTTGGGGAGTGCATTCCTGGGACGGATGCCACGTGGTCATGGTGGGTGGGGACAGCCAGCCATGAAAGCAAAGGGCCACCGAGTGGCTTTGCTCTTCCACCCACTGGTGAGGGCGCTTGCTCTGCATCCTGGCCCCATTTTGTATTTTTAGCTTCCACTGAAATTTAATGTTTTGTGTTTGGTTTATTATGTATGCAAGTATCTTGCTGATAAATTACATGAGTAATTGTGCCATCGTAAGCACTGCTAGTCAGTGACAACATATAATTAAACTCACCCTTGGGGTCATTGAACTTTCCTGTCCCCGACAAGACCACTGACCCTCCTAGGAGGGTGTACCTCCATGTAGGGACCCTGCAGGTGCCCGAGTGGCCTTCTGCTGTCCCCAGGCCATGGGCAGCCCAGTGCAGCCCATTGCACCCCAGTGTGTGCCTGCACACACATCCAGACTTCCTGTAGGTGGCGCTGTGCCGTTGGACTGACTGCAGCATCAGACCTGGGTTCCCTCTCTGCTTGCATCTATGCCCAGGGGGTTAGTGGCCCCACAGTGGGTGTGCGGTAGAAACTTTCGTGAGTCTAGGTGATGTCTCCATTTGCCTCGGGGCTCTCTTCACATGTAATCCCAATACCCTTCCATTCATTTTTTTTTTCTGGATGTTGACTGTGTTATTTTTATGTCCCTGGGCCAAGCGATTTTAAGCTATATCCTGTGCATCACACCCAGGGCAGTGTTTTAAAAGAAAACTGAAAACTAAAAACAAAATTGTGAAAAACATAGAACAGGAAACGCTCTCTCCTGCCCGTGTTAGAGCACACGGCCTTCAGTGCTGCTGAGGACGTCCTGCTGCTGTGCAGCCATCGTGGCCAGCCACCTCCAGGGCTCTGCGGTCTTTCCCTAACCGAAAGGCTGCACCCCACGAAGCACCTCCTCCCCAGCCCCAGGCATCCACTGGTCCTTCTGCCTCTATGGATTTGGCTATGCTGGGTACCTTAGAGAAGTGGGGTCAGATAATGTTTGTCCTCTGTGACTGGCCTAGAAAAATGTCCTCAAGATTTATTCAGGTTGTAGATGCGACATGATCTCTTTCCTTTTGAAGGCTGAGTAATATTCCACTGTGAGTGCGCATGTGGTGCGTTGGGTTACTCTCACCTCTTGGCCATTGTGAGTGATACTCCTATAATCATGGCTTATATTTTTCTTCCAGGGTTGGTGTTGAGCTCATTTGAGTATAGATCCAGCAGAAGAATTTATTTTTCTTTCTTTTCTTTTAAGATTTATTTACTTATTTGAGAGGTGGAGTTACAGAGAGGCAGAGGCAGAGGCAGATGGAGAGAGAGAGAGAGAGGTCTTCCATCTGCTGGTTTACTCCCCAAATGGCCACAATGGCCAGAGCTGGGTCAATCTGAAACCAGGAGCCAGGAGCTTCTTCCAGGTCTCCCACATGGATGCAGGAGCCCAAGGACTTGGGCCATTTTTCTTCTGCTTTCCCAGGCCACAGAAGAGAGCTGGATCAGAAGGGGAGCAGCTGGGACTCGAACTGGCGCCCATATGGGATGCCGGCACTGCAGGCAGCGGCTTTACCGGCTATGCCACTGCGCCAGCCCTGGAAGGATTTCTGAGCCATATGGTCATTCTGCTTTTAATCCTTTGAGGCTCTGCCATGGTGTTTTCCATGGCGGTTGTACCATTCTCCATTCCCACTGACACCCCCACATCCTCGCCCGTGCTGACCCTGTTTCCATGACAGCCGCCATCCTAAAGGGAGCGCGGCGGGTCTCACTTTGGTTCTGTCTCTTCACGTACCGCCTGCAAGCCCAAAGTGGCTTTTACATTCTTACATGCTTGACACAAGTTCAAGCGCTTCGTGATACATGAGCATCTGTGAGATGCCCGCGCCTGAGTCTGTCCATCAGTACAGTTTTATTGGCACACGGGCACTCCTCGTCATTGACGTGTGGTCGTGGCTGCTTTCACAGCATGGTGGCAGAGTGGAGCAGCTGGGACAGAGACCATGTGACCTGAGAGCCTGGAGTGTTTACCACCTGAGCCTTCTCAGGAAAGGTTTGTTGACCCCGTGGCGAGGCCCCTTCGCAGCCCACTCTGCAGACAAAGAGACTGAGGCTGAGCCAGGCTAAATAGCTTGCACCAGTCATACATGGGAAACATGGCCTCACCAGGATGCACGAGCCCGTTCCTCCTCGTGACCGCTTTGAACACCATGGTTCCGAGCTTGTTCCTGCCAGGGACTCTTTCTGGGGCCTTCGGTTCAGCCTGAGGTCGGGCTGTGGTCCAGAAGAACTTTAGGTGGTGTCGTGGGGAGCGGTGGGGAATGCAGGGAGAGGGCGCAGGCGGGAGGACGTTGTCAGGGTGGCTGTGCTTCCCTTTGCTTCTTGTCTGGCACTCCTCGGACCCAGGCCCAGGCTGCTGGGCCAGGCGAGCGTCCAGCTCTGCCAGGGCAGGGTCGCGTCTCAGGTTGCAGGTGTGTCTCCAGCCAGGGGCGTCTCCTCGGGACTGGCAGAAAAGCTAACTTGGTCGATAACTTCCTCTTGAATTGCCAAAGTGAATTATTTCCATTAGGGAGAGGAAAGAAAGTCAGAGTGGACACCTCAAGAAGTTTGTGGAAAATTGAATTAAAAGGTAAGTTTATTTTTGGTGCAAAAAAAGTTGAAATCCATGCCTTGTTTTATGATATCCACCTTCTGTGAGCTTTGTGGGGAGTCCCTGTATGCACAGATTTCAGAGTTGTTTTGTACCAAAACAAGCTTATCTCTATTTTAAAAAAAATTAAGATGTATTTATTTGAAAGGGGAGAAAGAGAGAGAGAGAGAGAGAGAGACAGAGAGAGAGAGAGAGAGAGAGAGAGAGATCTTCTATTTGCTGCTTCTCTCCCAAATGGCTGCAACAGCCAGGAACCAGGAACTCCATCTGGGTCTCTCACGTGGGTGGCAGAGACCCAGTCACTGGAGCCCTCATCTTCTGCTTTCCCAGGTGCATTAGCAGGGAAGTGGAGCAGCCGGGAAGAGAACCGGCACTCTGACGTGGCATGCCGGTGTCCCAGGAGGCACCTTAACTTGCTGTGCATCGTGCCAGCAACAAAACGTACCTCTTCATTCCATTTCTGCACAAACTCCCCTCCTCCAAAGATTTATTTATTTATTTGAAAGGCAGAGTTACAGAGAGAGGGGGAGAGACGGGGGTGGGGGGAGACAAAGAGAGAGATCTTCCATCTGCTGTTTTACTCTGCAAATGGCCACAGTGGCCAGAGCTGGGTCTATCTGAAGCCAGGAGTCAGGAGCCTCTTCCGAGTCTCCCACATGGGTGCAGGGGCCCAAGCGCTTGGGCCATCGTCCTCTGCATTCCCAGGTGCATTAGCAGGAAGCTGGGTAGGATGTGGAGCAGCCGGGACTCGAACCAGAGCCCATATGGGATGCCGGCAGCTTTACCCGCTATGCCACAGCGCCAGCCTTGGCAAACTTTTTGTAGTCCCCTGGTACAGGGACCATGCTGATTGATTTCTTCCCCCTTCTGTCTTTTGATCCCATGTTGTTAGCGATGAACCTTAGTGTAGATGTCTTTCGAGGGCTCCAGAGCTTCCTTCGGAACGTAGCGATCTGCCTTCCCATTTCTGAGGCACTGTCTCTGGCATCTCGCTGGCTGCCTGGTGGGCTCAGGGGGTCCCTTCCCCGGGAGATGGTCGTTGCTAGTGAGAGAGGAGGCAGTTCTGCCTCTGCCTCCTCCAGGAGGTGGGCACTTGGTCCCAGGAACCTTCTGATAGTTACTTGTTCTTTCTTCAATGGAGAGAAATGTCTCGGTTGATTTTATGTGTTCGTGTGCATTATGGAGATAATCTGTGAAGCCTAAGTTTTCAGGGAATGCATCAGGAATCCAGGTCCTGAGGCTACCTCTGCCAGATTGTGGGTCTCTGCATTTGGGAACACATGCCACCTCCCCCCGCCCCCCAGTAGCTACTGTGTTATTGCGCGGGGTGCAGGGTGAAGCTCAACAGTGTTTTTTTTCACAGATGTTTGGCCGTGGTTTAGAGCCTGGCAGAGCCGGACTCTTCAGTCTTACAGCTTTCTGGCTCGATTCGTTTTGCACAGAGGAGAGTACAGTCGTCGGAGTTGCGGGATGATAATGCGGTCGGCGCGGTCGGCACGTTAGCACGTTGTGAGGGAGTCAGCCCCGGCTGTGGATTTTGAGTTCCATCCTCGAAACTTTGCAGTATTGCTTCAAGCCAGGGGCCTGTGGCTAACAGGCGCTTGATAAATATTTGAGGGATGAATGTGTTTGGCAAGTTGCATTGCGCTTCAGAAGAAGGGGGAGAAACAGGCCACAGCTTATGGCCACAGGTTTTGGAAAAGGGGTGTGTGTGTGTGTGTGTGTGTGTGCTTTTTCTGTGTAAGGATTCAGCTTGGGTCTTAGCCTACTGTGCATCTCTGTCTGTCCAGGAGCGCGGTAAGTGGTGGGAGCATGACTCCCCAAACTTCCGTGATCTTAGCTGTCCCAACTTTCCTGGCACTGGCTGCTGTCTTTTCTTGTCAGCCAGCAAACATCTAAGCCTTCGTTGAGGGTCCCTGTTCTGTCCCCTGGTGGGTGGGGGTGGTCTTTGCAAGGAGGAGCTGGCTGTCCTGCCCAGAGGGGAGCGGACTTTGCCTGGGGAGGTGGAGTGCGCGTGTGTGCATGGGTGCAGGTGCACGTAATTGTTGGGTGGTCATGCAGGTTGCGAGTGTTAAGTGCTCTCGGCCCCAGAGTCATTATTTTCTGGCTGAAATACCACAGGAGGATACTACGTTCCTCATGTTTATGTGTGAGGACTGTTTCATGTCTGAAAACAGTTAATAGCACAAAACGATGCTCTCACGAGTGAGCTGAGCTCAACAGAATGCTTTTTGTTCCTTAACAAAATATAACTTGAGACAATATTAACAGTAAAAAAAAACACACACATGCGCATGGCATATGTTGGAATCATTCACCAAATTTCTCTTTCTCCTCTCTTGGCCTCAATATGTGTGCGTGTGTGTTTCAACATGACTTCAATGTTTCTAGAAATATGACATCTCAAATATGATTGAACCTCCCATAACAAGACAGCAAATGCCCCAGTGAGCGGCAAAGGCTGGAAGACATTTTGGGGGGTTGCTGACGGATTCCCTTCTCTCCTCTGAGGTCCCCGGGACTGGAGGCTGGGAGCAGGTTCCGAGGGGAGGCTGAGGCATGCTTGGACAGGAGGCTGTGTGGTGTGGGAAGGGGGAGGCTTATTCTGGAATGAGGAGGTCAGCTCCTATGCGCTCCTGCCGCTAACAGCCTGGGTGACCTTGGGCAGTCTCAGATCCTTGCAGCCATGGTTCCTATCGAGAGCTGAATGGTTTTGACCTCACGGAATCCAGGGTTCTTTCCAGGTGTTAAACACAGCGATCTAGACCAGAGTATCAACACCATACACACACCGGGCTGTGTACCCACCCCTGGGGATCTTGGTAACACACAGGTTCTGGTTCAGTTGACAGGGGTGGTGGTGGGGGTGGATTCTGTGTGCCTAACAGGCTCCCAGGTAATGCTTGGGACAGGCCCATGGTTCTCCACATTGGCTGCTGACTACAATTGCTTGGGGAACTGGTAAGAGTCACCAGCGTCTATGCCTCACCCCAGGCTGATCAAATCTTGTAGTCACCTGGCAGGTAGCATGGGGAGAGTGGGGGGCTTGGGAAGGGGACCTGCTCCTATGGGACCTCCAACATGAGCAGGCATCCGAGGACTTTTTAGCAAACAACCTTGGGCCCCAACTCAGACTTCCTGATTTAGGGCATCTGAGCAAGGGTCCAAGAATTTTGAACTCAGTTGAGAGACAGATGACAGAGCTGTCATCCACAGCTTCACTTACCAGATGCCTGGGGACCAGGAACTCACTCCAGGTCTCCCACATGGGTGATAGGGATCTAAGTACTTGAGCCTTCTTGAGCCGTCACCTGCTGCCTCCCAGGGTGCACTTCAGTAGGAAACTAGATTGGGAGTGGAGACGGGACTCAAACCCTACACTCTGAAATGGGATGCGGGCAGCCTGAGCGGTGTCTTAACCGCTGCACCAAGTGTGCACCCCAAGAAGCCGAATCTCTAACAGATTCTGAGGCAGGCAGTGCTGACTTGAGAGCCGCTGGTCGAATGTGATTTTTGAGGTCGGTCCTTGTTTAACAGAGACTTGAAGGCGGAGGCGGCGGAGGGCCCAGGACACACAGCCCCCGCCCCCGCCCCTCCAGGGTCACTCCCTGCACATCTGTTTTACACTCCGAGCCGCTTTCACTTGAAAAAGATTTGTGGGTAGGAAAAAAAAAATGTTTGAAAACCTCTGATGTAAAGGCAAGACTTTTAATCACAGGGATGGTGATGCTCATTTTTAATTTTTTTTTCAGTTGAGAGAAAAACCAGGCAGGAGCCTGGGTCAGTCCTGTTGCCAGATGTGACCATGTCTGCCCTGCTCCGTTACGCCCTGGCTGGCGTGCTGGGCCCCTGGCTCCTCCCTCGGGTGTGTCCAGGCTCGCACCTGTAGGGAAGTCTCCCTGGGGCCCAGCCTGGTGCTGGGCGGCTCAGCCCGTGGTGGAATCCCACGTGTGCAGCTACCGGCACTTGTCAGCTGCTACCCCAAGTTCCCTGCACGGTCTCACTGAATTCCTGTAATGACCCCATCATCCCATTTCAGAGATGAGGACTGGGTGCTGCCTCCCAGGGAGACGGTGGTGTGAAAGCGGCCACAGTTGGGGCTGCCTGTATGGTGAGGGCAGTGGAGTGGGCCAGAGAAGGCTTTGGGGGCAGAGAACAAAATCGGGCCCCACCAGCCTTGCAGATCCAGGGGACCCCTGAATACAGGCTGCCTGGTGGAGTGTTTAGGGTGCTCGCCTTCCAATGGCCAGAACCATGTGCTTCCCAGCACCTCAGATACGGAGGCCTTGCCCGGGAGAGCTTGCCAAGGGTCTCGAAGCTGCCTCCAAGCCAGGCCCAATCATCTTGCCTTGCACCCTATCTGTGCCCCACCCTCGCTGACAGCTCAGTGGATCTTATGGGAGGCTGACTTGGAACTCTACTGTGGCTGTTGTTCGACTCCTATTCCTAAAATCTTTCTAGATGCAATTATGTAAGGGTCCTTTAAAAAGTTCGTGGGAAATGGAGTTAGTAGGTGCTGGTGTTGTGGTGCAGCGGGTTAAGACACTGCCTGTGATGCCGGCATCCCATATGAGTGCTGGTTTGGGACCTGGCTGCTCTGCTTCTGATCCAGCTCCCTGCTAATGTGCCTGGGAAAGCAGCTGAAGATGGCCCAAGTCCTTGGGCACCTGCCACCCACATGGGAGACCCAGATGAAGCTCCCGGCTCTTGGCTTCAGCCTTGCCCAGCCCTGGCTGTTATGGCCCTTTGGGGAGTGAATCAGGGGATGGAAGACAGCTCTCTCTCTCTCTCTCTCTCTCTCTCTTTCTCTCTCTTTCCCTCCCTCTCCCTCTCTCTGTAACTCTGTCCTTCAAATAATAAAATAAATCTATTAAAAAAAAAAGAAAGAAAGGTGGGTCAATTTCAATGGCTACCACGTTCCTGAGTGGAGCTGTGTCTTGTGAGAGAGGTTGGGTGGAGCTGTGTCTTGTGTTGATGGTTGGGTGGTACTGGGGGGTGTGAAGGGGGCACTCTTTCCTCTGCAGGTTAACTAAAGATGTGGCTTCTTTTCCTCTTTGAAGGATTAGACAGGCAGAATTACACACAGAGAGGAAGACAGACAGATAGACACACACACACACACTCACACACACAGAGGGAGAGAGATGTATTTTCTATCTGCTGGTTCACTCCCCAAATGGCTACAATGGCCAGGGCTTGGCCAGGCCAAAGCCAGGAGCCAGGAGCTTCATCCAGGTCTCCCACATGGGTGCAGAGACCCAAACACTTGGGCCATCTGCCGCTGCTTTCCCAGGTGCATTAGTAGGGAGCTGGATCAGAAGCAGAGCAGCTGGGACTCGGACCGGCACCCACATGGTTTACTCATATGCCACAACACTAGTCTCGCAGATACTATTTTTAAATCTGTAGTGAGGATGACAGCTCATAGAGGAGTAGCCATGTGGAGGGGGGCGGGGAAAGGGAAGGGAAATTTTCCCCCTGGGTAGCCCTTTCTGGAGGTTACACGGACAGCCAGGGAGGGCAAGGCTGGCTCTCAGTGCCCTCCGGTCTCCCAATGCCCGTGTGCGTGAGTTTCCTGAGGCTCCAAGCTCCGGGCTGTCAGCCCTGAACTACTGGAAGACCTTAGTCATCTGGGGAAGAGTGGTTTGCTGACTCCTTCATCCTTTGCCATTCCCGGAAGCCTTTGCTGGAAGCCGGGAGTCTTGAGATCCAGGAATGTGTTGGAATGGGGGCGGGGGGAGGGAGTATAAGAACTGCTGCAGGAATCTCTTTATTTTCTTTCTTAAACATTTTATTTATTTATTTATTTATTTTAAAAGTCAGAATAACAGGGGGGAGAGAGAGAGAGAGAGAGAGAGCTTCCATCCTCTGATTCACTCTCCAAATGGCCAGGCCAGGTTAAAGCTGGGAGCAGGGAGCTTCATCCGGGTCTTCTGTGTGGGTGGCAGGTGCCCAGACACTTGGACCATCTTCTGCTGCGTTTTCCCTGGTGCATTAGCAGGGACCTGTGTCAAAAGTGGAGCAGCCGGGACTTGAACCAGCGCCCACATGGGATGCTGGTGCTGCAGGTGGCAGCTCCACCTGCTACGCATGCCACAGCATCGGCTCCAGGAATCTGTTCCAAATGCAGGTTGTCTGGCCCCACACCTGGAGGCGTGTTGGTCTGGGTCAGGCGTTGCAGATAGCCTGGAGTAGCTGCAACACGGAACCTAAATGTAGGGGGTGGGGCTCCGAAGGCTGAACCTGGGGGCTGCTGCTGTTCTTTTCAGCTGCGAGACATGGGGTCCAACCTTCTCAGTTCTGGGCCCTCAGTTTTCTCGGCACTGCGAGGAGATAGAGGGTCCCCCCTAGTCCTGAAACTCTGCCATCTGCGTCGTGGGAGGGGCTCTGCCGTGGGAGACCTAGGTCGTTGGTGCTC
Source organism: Oryctolagus cuniculus (assembly GCF_051225735.1). Lineage (NCBI taxonomy): Eukaryota > Metazoa > Chordata > Mammalia > Lagomorpha > Leporidae > Oryctolagus > Oryctolagus cuniculus. Next base: position 29,340,226 of record NC_142884.1, on the reverse strand, counting down.
GTTGCAATCACTCATTTCCATCGCGCCCTGGACGCTCCTTTGATAAAGAACTATAATCCTCCGTAAATTATGAATACCTTGAAATTCACGGATTCTCTCACTTTTGTGATTGGCAACATTCAATGGCAGCAGCTCATTTAAATAAGCAACATCTGGACATTATTATTTTTTAGGGATTTTTTTTTCATCTGTTGATTTAGAAATCTGGGGCCTTTATGAATCTTGCATGAATATTCTTTTATAGTCACATCTACCATTGAGACACAAAGAAATAGCCAAAAAATACTGTCCAGTGATTCTTTGATGCCATGCATGTGTTTTTTAAACAACAAATCCATTGTGAACGAGAGAAGATATAAAATCGGCTGCCTGTGAGTGGGGACGCATGGGGCAGCTTCTTCTTCCCTGAGCCAGAAGAGGATGACAATTCAAAACCACAGCAGGGAGAGGACTTTGATTTCTATACAATAATATAGCGTTTTTAAAATAACAATATAATTTTGGACTGATGATATCAGAACATGGTATTCACTCTTTCTCAGAATAATCCAATTTAGAACAATGTATTCTGAGCAGGTTTGGTAAAAATAGAAGATCTGTCATCCCGAGGTATAAGATAATGCATTAATTTTTATGAGTGAGTTATGAAGATGTACAACTTGGTTAAGAGTTAGGATAAACATAATATTCCTTAATTAATCCATTACGCCACGGTACACATGTGCCATTTTTATTACCTAAAAATGAAAAATGTCAAAAAAGGAAATTGCTGCTTTTTATATCAAAAAAGGCTTTTTTGGAAAATCATAAAATGTCTAATCTAATTCACCATATAATACTAATGAGCTTAACAAGCCATCTCAATGCACAGTTTAGGATAAAAGGTCATCAGTTTCTGGCAGTCAAATTCCTGGACTTTTTAGAAGAGGCAAAACCTTTCAGCACCAAATATCGGAAATGGCATTTGGGAGGAGAGGCAACGTTATTAATAGCTATTTGTCATTAACGCGGCAGAGTTTCAGAAATTCGTCTTGCACGGCCTCCTTGCCTTGTCTCAGTCTCATGGCTGCAGATGTCAGGAACGTTGTGCAGTTCAGGCCTTTTCCTCCCCGGGAACCTGCTGGACTTGTTGACTGGATGAGTTCCGGTTCTGGGTGATGGGGAACAGGGCTCACATGTGTACACACACACACACGCTCTCATACACTTGTGCTCACCTGCACACACGCACTTGTGCTCACACACATGTGCACACACACATGCATGCATGCTCACATGCACACACATGTATACACACACTCAGGCTCACACACATGCATACATACACACATGCTCACACATGCTCGCTCACATACACATATGAACATGTCACATGTGCATACACTCATGCTGACATACACACATGCGCACAATGCTCACACACGTGTGTGATCACACGCACACACATGCACACCCACAAACACACACATGAACATACATGTTCACATGCACATACATGCTCACAAGCACATCACACTCAAAAGCACACATATGCTCACAAGCACACACATGCATGATCACATGCACACACATGCTCACAAGCACACACATACATATACATACATGCTCACATGCACACACACACGTGCACACACACATCTTTGCCTGTTCGAGACCATGTTTAATTTCCCCAAATTGCTCTGAATGCCCTCCTTGGCTTCTCTGGCCCCTCTGTGCTCCCCAGGCTGCGCCCCTTCCCGCTGCCTGAGTCCGTGTCGTCTGCCCGCTCGTTCCTTTGTCTCCTCATAGAACGGGCTGGTGGAGGCGCCTCGCTGGCACCTTGGGCAGTGGCACAGCAGTGGCTGCAGCCGGCCTTGTTATGGTAAAGAATTGCCCGCTGGGTTAAGGGAATGGCCAACGGCGGACTAGAATCATGAAGCTGAAAGTAATATTGCCGACTGGAGGTCATTTTTCCCAACAGAGGGGCAATAGTTTGCCACTATAAACTGCGCGTTGCAGTCAGTATATGTTTTATTAAACCATTTAAGGAACTTGGGAGCCATTTCATTTAAACTTCCTGCTTGATGTAGCTTAGGGCAGAGCCCAGCGCAGTTCACAAAAGAGATCTGGAGTAATTTGCAGAAGAAATACCCCCAGTGCCCAGCAGGTCGCGTTCAGGCTGGGGGGAGCCTGGACAGAGCTGGACCCAGCATTTGTGGAACCCTGGACACTTGAGCACAGGAGCCTCTGTGTGTGTGTGTGTGTGTCTGAGTGCCTGTGTGTACATGTGTCCATGTGTGAATGTTTGCATATGTGTGCATGCACATGATATATGTGTATGTGTGTGAGTGCCTGTGTATGCATGTGTGGGTGCACGCTATCATGTGTGTGTGAATGCCTGTTTGTATGTGAGTGCCTGTGTGTATGTGCGCAAAGGTGTTGAATATTTGTATATGGGTGCATGCATAAGCATTCGAGTGTGTATGTGTGTGTGCATGCAAGTGTGTGTGCTCGTGTGTGTGTCTGAGTGCCTGTATGTGTGAATGTGTATATGTGTATGCATGCATGTACTTGCATTTGTGCGCGCGTGTGTGTGTGTGTGTGTGGAGTAGCTCTGCCACTAACTAGCCCCATGACCTTGTCAAACTTCTTAGCCTCTCCAGCATGGTTTCTTCTGCTGCTGCAAAAAACGAGAGGTTGGGATTGATGGGAGGGGCAGGGTCCCTTCCAGCTCAGTGCTCCCACAGGGTGCTGGGTCTCTTACCAGGCCCTGGTGGGGACATAGGAAAGTCAGTATTTGTGCCCTGCCTGCCTTGCTTGAGAAGTCTTTGGGCTGTGGGCATTTTCATGAGCTATGCCATCTAATCCAAGAGCAGGGCAGCTGACACCAGCCACTTGGTCCCCACTTAAACAAAAGGAGTCTCTTAGGGTGATGCTTTTGTGTCCTAAGGGTAGGAAGGCAAAGCAGGTGCACTGTGCCTGGGCTCGGAGCGCTGGCCCCCAGGGTCCCTCTGGCTGTGACTGAGCCTTGCTGAACCTGTCTGCAGTGTGGGCCGGTGGCAATGGTGGTGGTCTGGCTTTTACCTCCTCCTCCCTGGGACAGGGACTTGACAGCTTTAGGAGAAATGGGCTTAGTGACAGGAATATCCTTGTGGTCAGAATGTCGCTTTAACCTGCCTCTGAATCACACACCGGTGAGTGCTGTGTTCATGGCTTGTGCCCGTGCATAAAGGAAGGAATCCGTGGGCTCTGCTTTGTCTTGCAGAGCAGTGATCAGAATGGAATCGGGTGTTGTGGCCTTCTCCGCCCTAACTGGTGGTCTTTAGTAGGTGGCCTTAATTCTACAAAGTTATATAACCAAATCTTTTGTCTAATTGGTGACTATATTTAGGAGGTAGAGAAATATGTGAGCTATTCGTTTCGATTAAATTTTTTATTATGCACTCTGCATTTGGATTGACAACTATTAATATTAAAGAGCTTGGCCAAATTGAAATTTGTATTGCTGGAGAGACTTAAATATAATGTATGATGCTGGAAAAAAAAAAGGCCAGGGAGTCTGGGACTCACCAGGCTGGGTGCAGACAGGTCCCTGCCAGGTGCTGATGTGTGCCGGGTAAGACCAGCCCCACCTCCGCTTGCTTAGGAGAGATGTGTGTGTGCTTCTGCAAAGCCAAAGTCAAGGTTTCAGGAATTGAGACTTTCATGGCGATGGTTCGAAATAAAGATGTAGAGCACGTTTTTTGCATCTTATACAAAATAATTTTTTATAATAACTATTTGTATGCCATATTTTATTCCCCAGCACTAATAAGAAGGTTTTTGGGGGAAGGCAACAAGTCATTCTAAAATAAGAAATATGTGTGCCACTAGTGTATCTTAAGGATGAAATTGAGGGAGGCTGACTGCCTCAGAAGCCCCAAAGCAGATTGGTTTGCTGATCCACAGTGAGTCCTCCGGAGATCAAAATGTGTCTGCCCTGTAGGAGCGAGGATTCAAGGCCATGGCCACATGGGGGAATGCAACAGGAGCAGGTGGGAGTTCCGGTTCTAGCCCTGCTGTCGACAGGCCCAGGGACTCAGGCCTGAGGTTTTGTGTCTTTGGGGTTTGAGCTCTTCTCACAATGCCTGTGGATTGCACCGTGTGTGGGACTGTCACCTGCAGGAGCTGCAGGATTTGCATGGGGATTTGAGAGGTGTGCGGGGAGGGCCAGAGAGGGGGCTGGGCCCACACGGCTGCTGGGCAGCAGGTGCAGAAGCAGCACTGAGTTTGTGGGGGAATTTCCAGAGAAAGTGCCCCCGTGCCGAGTCTACAACTCCCTAGAGCCTAGGGCCAGGCTGCAGCTTCTTGGACACCATGTGCTCCAAGCACCTCTCTGTACCTTCCACACTCTTCCTCTGGCTGTGCCCTCTTGTCTAAAACATCAACACCATCTCCCTCCTCTAGGCCAACTTCCCAGTGGCCTGGGCTGCACACTATCCCTCTGTGGTGATGGTGGAATTGACCTGGGCCCTGGCTGGCCTTTATCTCCTGGACATTATTCCCCAAGAACAAGGGTGAGCTTCCATCCCCACGCCTGGCCTTACCCGGTGCACCCCACCCCCCGTGCCCAGAGCCTGCACAGGGAGAGCCCTGGCAGGTCCTGAGTGAGAGCATCATGCTCACCAGCTCACCTGGGTCTGCCTGGCCCAGGGGGAAAGAGGTGAATTTCACACTTGGTGCTGTAGACACTTTGTTCCTACCTTTCTCCCACGGGACTATCAACTTTCTGGCCGCAGAGGCATTGTTCTTTTTACCCGTGATTTTCCCATAGTTTTTCTTGATGATGGGCGCTGGAATGCCAACACAGAAAAACCTCTCAACAGGGAGGCTCAAAGAATTGGTGGCTCTGGCTCAAAGGCTTTTATGGACTTTGCGAGTCTCACCCACAAATGCTTTGCTTCTGAACACCTGGCCTGCATGTCCCTTTAAAGCACGCAGGAGCCCTGGGCAGAGTGATGGCTTTGCGAGGCCCCAGCTGGTGTCCTGGGTCTCCTGGAATGAGGACAGAGTTGACCACCTGTGTCCCCACAAGCTTGCTCCGTCTTCCAGATGTGACCCTGGGCTCCTGGGTGGCAGGCCCTGTCCTGCTCAGCCCCGTTCCTTCCTCGCTGGTTAGCTCAGAGGGTGGCACACTGGCACCTGTGACAAGAGTCCATGATGCGCAGAGTGAGGGCTGGAGGGGCCGGGTGGAGGGGTTTCCTGAGGACGGCGTCCAAAAGGGGGTTATTGTTCACTGAGTGTCTATGACCCATAGCACCTGGGGCCGTCAGGCGAGGCCAAACCTGCTGACTGTGTGGCTTTCTTCTTAGCCAGGGTTAGCCACCTGCTGCTGCAGGCTGGGGGCTCTCTCCTGACACTGGAGGTGGGGCAGCCAGCGCCGGGGGTAGGCCAGAGTGCAGGGGAGTCGGTGCCCCTGGGGCGCCCTCCCCCACCCCCAGTTGATAACTGAATGGGAACTGGAGAGTGGACAGGCCAGTAGCCGCCACTTCCCCTGGGCGGGGCCGCTCAGAAAGTGTCCTGTCCAGGGTCTGGGGGCCCCAGTAGGATTGAGGCACTGCTCTGGGTGTGGTGGTTTCCTGGGCGTCCTCTGCTCCGCCTCCTTCTCCCCACCTCCCCTCTCGCCCACAGACACCTCCTGGAGTCACCTGCCCCCGCAGCCCCCGCACCTGCAGAGAGGCAGCCTGAGGCCTGAGGCTGGTCTGCACCAAGGTCGGTTCACCTGTGCTTTCTCCACTCACACCTTCTAGTTGGGAGGAGACCAGAGTCGTTACCCCCTCCTGCGGATGGAAAAGCCGAGGATGAACAGGTGGGGTGGGAATCCGCTGTGCTGTCCGGCTCCTGCCTTCCTCGTGTTGTTGATTCAGCAAGGGGAGCCTGGTGGGCAGGCTGTGGGGTGTCCCCTACCCTCGCTCCAGCAGCTGTCTGTCCCCAGCCAAGGAGGAGAAGGGAGCGAGTGCCGTGGTCTCCCAGGTTGGGGGTGACAGGTGAGATGGCTCAGATGGGTCTCTGAGCTGCACTTTGATCCTGTGAAGAAGCGAATGCCTGTGGTTCTACATCGGAGTGGCTGAAAGGCCAGCCTCGCCGGGCCCTGCACACGCTGCACCTGTGACCTGCAGCTCCGTGCACTGTGGGGAGCAGCTGGCGAGCACTGGGCAGGCCCAGATTCTCCCAGCGGGGCTGGAGTTCAGAGCGGGGGCAAAGGCGCCTTGTGTTTGCCTGGTGGTTTGCAAGGAGGCCTCTGTCAGGGAGCAGAGCCCGCCCTGTCCCGTACCCCTGGACTCAGGAGCCTGCGTGGGGCCCACAGGCCTCTCTGGACCCCCTGCTTGCGTGTTCTTCTGCAGCTTGGTGGGATTTCAGATGAGAGCCCAAGAAAGCAGCCCAGAGAAGAGGCAGAGAACCCAGCCACGCCGGGTGCCAGACTAGGGATGCCACCTTCCATTAGTTCCAGAATCTGAGGCTGCACTTCCGTCTGGGCCTTGGTTTCCCCCAGATGAGCTGGCCTGTGCGAGCTCGCTGCTCTGGAGTGGAGCTGGGGGAGCTCCTGCAGGCAGGTGAGGGGGTGGGAGGGCAGGGGAGAAGGAGGACGCGAGGCTCCATGGGCAGGAAGGGGAGTTGGGCACCTCAGTGGAGCCCTTCAGGCCCCAGGACTGCCCCCGAGAGGGGAGGGGGAGGCTCTTGCTCTGTTCCGGGGGCGGGGCTGGCGAGTCCTCTGATCCTGGAGCAAGGAGCCCTGGGATGGAGCTGTGGCTGGGCAGTGGTGCCTGGAGTCGTGTGTTTTTGGGACAGTCAGCTCAGTGGCTCTGTGGCCCTGGTTTTCAGCTCCTGACCTGTGCCTGTTTCCCATCATGGAGAACCTTCAGGTGGATTTTTCTCTGCTTTGCTCCAGTCCAGCCCCTATGCTGTCCTCCAAGAGTGACCCAGGGCATCTTTGTAGGGTGGGGCCAGGGTCCTACTCTCCTGCCGAGGTTGGGTCCACTTGGTGATGTCAGATCTGCCCCCGGGGGTTGGGGTTTGGTATTTGGGAGCCCACCTCTGGCCACCTGCAGGACTCTCCCAGGAGGATTGGATGAGGGACCAAGGTGGGGGGTCCAGGGCCATCTGCCTTGGTCCGTCAGGTCAGGTGTGTGGGGAGAGGCCTGGGCCATCAGGTGCCAGCACCCAGCCAGAGTGGGTCCTCTCAGTGTCTTTAGCAATTCGATCTGACACAGGGTCATATCAGTTTTTCTCCCTCCGAATCTTAATATCAGATTCATTTATTATGCTGACGGCAACTGACAAATGCCCACATTATTCACCCATTTATTCATTCGCTCATGAAATCTGCGTTGAGTAATTGTTTTGCCTTATTGGCAGTTTTAATTCTACACTCCTTTTTTTCCAAAAGGTCAGTGGCTTGCTAGCTGACCAGGCCAGCGTGTGTGTGCTCCCTGGAGAACCTTTTCTGTGGGGAGATGCTCCTTGCCCTTGACCCAACTCTGACTTCCAGCGTCTCTCTTCCCTGGCTGTCCTGCATCAATATCTTGGCATTCGAGGGACTTGGAAGGGCTGGGGTCTCTTTGCCATCCCGCTTCCTGGCTCAATCTCTGAGCCACTCACCCTGCAGTGCGATTATTCTCTTTCTTCTGCTTATTCATTTCAAGCTAAGATCTAAAGGCCCAAGATCAGTGTCTTGGGTTTGCAAGCCCTCTCGCTTCCACATTTGAAACACCTGTGGGTTTGTTTCTGGCTTTTACCTAAACAAGCCTGAGGCCCAGAGTGAGGATTCCACCTGTGATTTTGATTTGGGAAACCGAGAAGCTGGTTCTAAGTTTGGGAAGAAGACAGCAATGTGTGAGGACCTGGTTCCAGTGAGGTTCCTTCTGGAGAGGAAGTGAACCAGGCGCAGAGATCTGTGCTCCGTTGTTCCATGCAACTTTCTCCGTGCATTTGTGTTTGCTGCAAAACCTCACATTTCTGTATGGGAGATTGGATGACATATGAATGTGCTTTGCACAAGTTAGCACTTTTTAAAAAAGATTTATTTATTTGAGAGGCAGAGTTACAGATGGACAGAGGGAGAGACACACAGAGAGAGGTCTTCCATCCACTGGTTCACTCCCCAAATGTCTACAATGGCTGGAGCTGGGCCAATCCAAAGCCAGGAGCCAGGAGCTTGCTAGGGATCTCCCACACGGGTGCAGGGGCCTGAGGACTTGGGCCATCTTTCATTACTTTCCCAAGCCATAGCAGAGAGCTGGATTGGAAGAGAAGCATCAGGGACACGAACTGGTGCCCTTATGGGATGCTGACTTTTAATAGAGGATTTGTGAGCAAAAACCTTTATGTACAAGAACCACAAAACATACCAATAAAAATATAGCTGTAATCACAGTCTGACTCTAGAAAATTCGTAACACGGAGGGCACCAGTAATTGAGAGAAGTGGAGAGAACCAGCAGAAAAATCGCATGCATACCCAGAATCCTAAAGGCAGCCTTGTAGCTGCTGTCCAGGCTTCTGAGTTCTCTAGGGTGGGTGTTTTATTACTGTGGATGCTTTGCTTAGAAGGATGTGATTTATTATCATTGAATTCACATGGCAACATGAATTTGGATTTGAGTTTCTGGAAGAAGTTTACAATTAGTCCCTTCAGATATATTTATAGCTTCGAAAAACACTTGATGTTAAAATAACTTAAATATCTTCCCCTTTTTTGATTGATTTGTGAAATATTGCCTCTCTCCCCCTCCAAAAAAAAAAAATCCACAAAAAGCCAGCTACAGCTAAGTGAAGGATGGCTGTTCAGTTAAGGCAGCTTCATGATTAAGTGGGTGCTGTTCCCAAGGGGCCAGGGAAGACACGAAAGAGATAAGGTATTTCTGTGAACACACAGGTACCTGGTTCTAAGTGAGGGACGCTTTTTCCTTCTTCTTCTTTGGAAACTTTTAAAGATTTATTTATTTATTTGAAAGGCAGAGTTTATAGAAAGAGAGAGACAGAGACAAAGACAGAGAATTTCCCACTTGCTGGTTCACTACCCAAATGGCTGCCATGGCCAGAGCTGGGCTGATCCAAAGCCAGGAGCTTCTTCCAGGTCTCCCACATGGGTGTCCAGGTCTGAACACTTGGACCATCTTCTGCTGCTTTCCCAGGTGCATTAGCAGGGAGCTGGAATGGAAATGGGGTAGCCGGGACTCGGCCCGGCACCCATATGGTGCTATGCCACAGCACCGGCCATTGGAAACTTCTAATGGGGGTTGAGAGTGGACACTAAGGAGAACTCTTAGCAGACAGATGGTGAGGAAGGGCTACCTCCCTTTTCCCGTTCCCCACTCTGCCGTATCTGACCCTTGTATGAGAGCCCCTCCTGCTTACGCGTCCCTTGTTGCTTCACATAACGTGGAGGGATTGTCAGCGGGCTGCGATGCCTATGGTTTTTCTTTTCCGATTTAAATACAGTAAGAACTTGATTATGTGTTTCAGTGTTTCTCAGCCTGACCCACAAGTAAAACTGGTGACAATGATTTAGTTGTTGGCTTGTGTTTATTGCCGATGCAATGAGGTTGTGGTGTCTGACATTTTCTTCTCACTGTGTTGAAGCTTTTAGCGAGTTGCTCTTCTTACCCAGAAAGCAGCGTAACTTGGCCTCTCTTTGCAGATGGGTTGCACATTTCTTTAACACTGGCGTGCTCCTCTAACCTTCCCGGGTGGCTTTCGATGACTTAAACACAGTAATTGGCATGGAGGGCTGAGGCTTTATTTTATGATATTAAATCATTCTTCTCTGGAAATAGAAATGTGCAAAGTATACCGTTCATTATGTGAAGGCCTGTGTTAACTCGGGCTCTGGCCGATGGATGGTGTCTCCTGGACAACTGCCATAGGCCATCTCAAGGGAGGCGCTGGCTTTCCCCTGCGGAGGTGACCATTCCTCCAGGAGTCCACCTGCGGCTTCCTGGGCTTGGAGGTGTACCGGTTGTCTCCATTAGCGTGGTGAGTAAAGGGTAACATTTCTGTAAAAATACTCAAAACGTGGACTGAGATGAACCTGGTGGCTGCCGCATTATTTGAGGGGGACTTGGCGATCTCTCCACGTAATCTTGTGAATTTCTTTTTTTCATGTGAACTATGATTTTCTTGAAACAAAGAGGATTATCAGTCATAAGTTCTGATGACTGAAATGGGGGTGGGGGAAAGGTTTAGAAAGATTTGTTTCCTGTTGTTTTTTTTTTTTTTTTTTTAAAGGACTTACAAAACTGGCCCTCAACTCCAGCTGGGAGAACCCTTTGAGTTGGACACCATCTTGGTTCTCTGGCTCCAGGGCAGGGAACAGGGACAGGAGCTTTTCAAGACCTCGCGTCCCCGTGTATTGGTTGAAAGCTGGTTCCTTCAGCCTGCAGTGGGATGTTGTAGGGAGTCCAGGCCGGGTGGGAATGCCTCTGAGAGCTCTCCAGGCCTCTCGGGCTTGAACAGCTTTCTTCTCTTTCTTTCTTCTTCTTCTTGCTCGGAGGCTGGAAGTCACTGTGTGGGTCCCACCTGGGCTCAGGCTCCGGCTCCAGGCTCTCCCTTGTCCCTCGTGCAGCCTAGCTCTGTGCCATGTTCCCACACGGGGCACCATGATTTCCTCGGGCAGGGTGCTGTGGTGTTGGCTCTGAGAGAACAGCATCCGAGAATGCATTACAGTGCAGTTCAACCGCACTGTGATTTGTCGGGAGACTTCCCCAGTCCTCCCACCCATGCCTGCTGCCTGGCACACCACGCCAGGAGGGAACCCCCAATGGCAAGCATGTCCCACCCTGATGGACAGACGAAGTCTTGAAATGCACAGGAAGCCCATCAGGACCCAGATCAAAAGGAATGAGAACCAACAGAATATTTCAGGAAGTGCAGAGACGTGAGTGGCAGCCTCTCGCGAGACCTCACTTGAGGTGGGAAATGTTTGCCCAGCCCTTCTGATTGCTTTCCCAGAATAGGCATTTCAGCAGTAGCAGTGGGCACGTGGGTTAGGGGGTGGGGGGAGCCAACTTGCGAGAAGGGGGACAGAGATGGCAGGTGTCCGGCTGGCATCAAGTGAGCCGGGGTGGCTTCCGCGTCTGAAGCTGCTTTCGTTAGTATGTAGGTCGCATGGGTGTCCCCGCCGGCCATTGGCCGCTGCCTGAGATAACTGTTGGTGGAGTATTAAATGGTTTTGCTGCCTCAGCACACTTTTAAGCTGGTATTTTTCACACAGTTGCGCCGCTGCAAAGGCACAGCGCTGCAGCAGTGGTCAATTTATCTTCCCCTCTGCTACTTGTGTATTGTGAGTTCGTGTAGCGTTTTACCGTTTGATTAATTGATATTCTTTGTGTTGGATATCATTTGTAACAGCGCTGTCCAACTCTGGGTGCCTTGAAAAACTTTCCTAAGAACACTACATTATTTATGTGTGAGACCTCCTCATGACGAAGTACAATAGTGAGATGCAGAAAGAAAAATTAGATCAAAATGCTCTTGGCTTATAAGTTTATTAAGGGGCCGAACAATGTTCCCATTCACAGCCCTCGTCCCGGCTGCCTGGGCGTCAGGGTGCCTGGCGTGGGCTTTGCTGGGGAAAGTTTGGTGATGCAAAGTTTTCCCTTCTTTGGCCTATTGTGGGCGGTCGTGGCGTGGGGCAAGGCGGGGTTCCCAGTTTTCTGATTGCCTTTCAGATAGGAAAAGGGAGGGGGCTGGGGAGAGCCTGTGGGGGCAAGAAGGGTCAGGCGTGGCGTTGAATGCACCCTCGGAGCCCCAGGAGACGAGACCGGTGCAGGAGAGACGCAGGGCCTTGCGTGGGAAGGCCTGGCGTGTGCGCACGCGTGTCACACGGGCCGGGTTTGCTGTGGGTATTATTATTAATAATAATATCTATTTTCGGAGCAGAGAATGGGGTGCATGGAGGCAGTGCCAACCCCGTGTGGCACAAACCAGAACAATACTGTGGCTTCCCCCTGTTTCCTTCTAAAGTTTCGTTGACCCCGTGGTTTATTTTCAAACATTCAAGTTATTTGTTCTGGTGTATTCTTAAACAGGGTTTGTTTTTCTCCCTTTCCGAACACGAGCACAGATGGTGATGGATTTTTCAAGTGCTGACATCCCTGCTTGAGAAAATGTTCCCACCTTCTTTGTGCTGAGCAAGTGAGGCAAACTAACATGATGATGCGATCATCGGTTTCATGCAGACATGCAGAATTGATTGACAGGGGAAAATTTAACATAAACCACACATTCTTTCAGTGCCTTCAATTTCTTAATGATGTTTATTTGTTGGATATTAGCAGCGGCAGGAATTTCATTTAAGGCGAACGGGGCGGGGGTTAGGGAGGGGGTGTAGAAAGGAGAAGCCCGAGGCAGGGGAGCAAAGTTGTTCCAGGCAGGCAGGTTGGAGAGGAAATTTACTGCTCTGGTTGAGTCTCCATCAAACAATTTGTAACCGCTCCTTGGAGCCGGCTCGGAGCTGGGGCTGTCAGCGGCTAACTAGCCATTCTCAGACCATTGCTTCTGTTTGCGTGACTAAATACAGACAATTAAAGCCGAGCACTTTCATTCTCTATGAACTCATTGTTAGCCAGGGTTCAAGTACTCGGATAATGGGCCACTGGGAGCCGGGCGGATCATGACGGGCCGTGGCTGAGGGCCACTGGTGGAGCCCCTTCCTCATTATCTGGTGCGTGCTCTCCACGGAGACCCCGGGCTGGCCTTCCTCACCCACCGGTTTGCGGAAAGAGTGACCGAGGAGATGTGATGTCCTCAATGCCCCCGAGTCCCAGCCTGATGCTCAGATCTCAAGAGAAGCTCTGGCCTTCCCGTGGCCTGGTGGTGGTGACCGGCTTGGGGACCCGTTCGGGGCGCTGAGGGTGAGTCACGCACGGCGGCGGCCGACCGCTGCCTCTGCTTTCCCTCGACAGCCTTCGTCTGCATCCTGCGGGTCCTCTCTGCTCCTTCCTTGATGCTCTGGGCAGGGGCGAAGGGGCCCAGGAGCCCCCACGCTTGGGGTCCAGGCAGCAGCCTGGCAAGGGGTCCCGTGGAACCCTCGCGCAAACGTGGGGAAGTCAAATGACTCCTGAGATCCCACGCGTTTCCCCAGAGTGTCCTGCCTTTTCAAATCTCTCCCTCAGCTTTTGATGTCCATGCTGAGCAGGTGCCTGCTCACCGGATATCTTTACTCAGTTTCCTCTCAAAGCTTTCCTTTCTTTCTTTTTGGGCCGTATCCAGGCCTGCCTATGACTTGTTGAATATTGTCTTTGAAGCAACCCCTTGCCTTCTCTCGCCCTCCCTCTCTCTGTCTCTGCCTGCCAATCCCCTGACCTCACCCCACCCCCACCTCCCCCCAGCCCCACCACGCTCCCCTGTTTTGGGTATCCCTGTCCTACTATAGCGCTAAGATCACTGGTTTGAGCTGCTAGTAATTTTTTTTTGACTCACATAAAGGTGAATGCACAGCTGTTAGAATCAAACCTGACCGAGTAGCCTCACCTGTCACAGCTGCACCTGCCAGTTCTTCAATCCCACTGCTCTTGTGCAGGTGGATGGGGGATGGGCCCCCCCGCACAGGGAGGTGCCCGTGACCCCAACTGGGGCCAGAAAGGAGTGGGGAGAGGGCAGCCCCAGCTTTCTGGGGGTGAAATGAAGCCCCCCTCCCCATGCCTCAAGCCCTGCCCCACCAAGCCCTCCCAAACCGGAAAGCGCTGCTTCCCCGACCCTGCACTTGGACTTCTGAAGCTCTCACAGATACAAGCTTCTGGCTTCCTTGGGATTTTTTTATTTTCCTGGTTCAGTCAGGTGAGTGGAGTTTTTGTAGAAGTGCTGGCTTTTTTTTTTTTCTTTTTGTTTGAAACTAAGTCTAAAGTAAAAATTAAAAAAAAAAAACTGGAAAGAGAAATTTTTTTTAAGATTTACTTTATTTATTTGAAAGACAGTTACAGAGAGAGGTGGAGACAGAGAGAGAGAGAGAGAGAGAGAGAGAGAGAGGGAGGGAGGGAGAGGTCTTCCACCCGCTGGTTCACTCCCCAGATGGCCGCAACGGCCAGAGCTGCGCTAATCCGAAGCCAGGAGCCAGGAGCCAGGAGCTTCTTCTGGGTCTCTCACGCGGGTACAGGGGCCCAAGGACTTGGGCCATATTCTACTGCTGTCCCAGGCCATAGCAGAGAGTAGGATCTGAAGTGGAGCCGCCGGGGCTCGAATTGGCGCCCATATGGGATGCTGGTGCTTCAGGCCAGGGCGTTAACCCGCTGAGCCACAGTGCTAGCCCAAAGAAATGTTTAATAACTATTTCCTGTCTTGGAAGAAGTCTTCTAACTTCAGCTGTGTGGGACACTCGGAACCTGCCTAGTGGGGACGCCTGGCTCCTTCTGCTCAGGGGTGATAGCGGGTGGAGGGAGCATGCTACTGCAGCTGGCTCCCTTGGGTGTGGTCTGCGGACCAGCATCCCAGGAGCCATCCTTGGGCCTAAGCCAGGGCTTAGTTGGTGACAAAACCCTGAGGGAGTCGCAGGGACCTGGAGCAGTGGCAATATCTACGGCTGGTGTGGAGAGAGCAGGCTGCAGTTTGTTCCCAGGTTTGTTCCCGGACCAGGTGCCTTGTTCATGGAGGTTTCTTGGTGAACTCTCCCCTGCCCCAGCCCGGGGCCTCCTGCTGGCACCAAGCAACTTTAGTAGGGATAAGTGACCTCTGAGCAGGGTGCCTGCCCAGCCGCCTGCATTCTATATTCTTTTATTTATTTATTTGACAGGCAGAGTTAGACCGTGAGAGAGAGAGACAGAGAGAAAGGTCTTCCTTCCGTTGGTTCACCCCCCCAAAACCCCAAATGGCCACTACGGCTGGCACGCTGTGCCTATCTGAAGCCAGGAGCCAGATGCTTCCTCCTGGTCTCCCATGTGGGTGCAGGACCCAAGCACCTGGGCCATCCTCCACTGCCTTCCCAGACCACAGCAGAGAGCTGGCCTGGAAGAGGAGCAACCGGGACAGAATCCGGCGCCCCAACCGGGACTAGAACCCAGGGTGCCAGTGCCGCAGACACAGGATTAGCCTAGTGAGCTGTGGCGCCGGCCCATTCTGTGTTCTGCCTCAGCTGAGGCAGGCTGGGGGTCTGAGCCTGGCTACAAGCAACCTGGTGCCAGGAGCTACAGGAAGGCTTGCCCACCCTGTGTCCTCCTCTGCAGGAGACCTCGTCTCTGGGCAAAGCTCTGAGCACCCCCACCCCGATCTCATGCCCATCCATGGCCTCCCCAAGTCTCCAGGGGCCAAGATCCTTCTCCAGTGCAGGGCCTGTGAGGACTGGGCTGGCGACAGGGGTTGTGCGTGCACTGCCAACCCAGGCCAGGATTCCCAGCATTCCCAAGAAGCCCCCGCCAAGAATGGTCTCTCAAGGGTCCTTGGCTCAGTGTCACCCTAAGGACAAGAGGGCCTCCTTGAAGGAGAAGCAGTGGAATTTGAGTGTCCCAGCTGAATGGCTTCTTTCCCATGGGGTTGAAGAGAAGAGAGACAGGGCTGTGTCCCCGGCTCCAGGGGTGAGTACCGGAGACTGTAAACCCATGTGAGGCGGTGACACGGCTGTGGGAAAGCCTGCCAGGCCTGTCCCTCCTTGATTACAGTCCCTAACCTTGGTTTTGAGTGCTCCTGTTTTGGGGGAGTGGCTCTGCCTTGCTGGTGTCCTGGGCAAACACTTGATTTTGCCTTGGGAGGACTCCATGCCGTGTTTGTGAGCTGCGAGCAGGGTGGCGGAGGTGCTGTGGGGAGGGTGGGCCAGGTACTTTCCAATGCAAGCAGGAACTTGAGGATGAATGTCCATGAAGGGTATCAGAGGACTGAGATGTGTTAGCAAAGCGACAGTGCACACTCAACAGGAGTACAAGCACCCTCAAAATCAGACTTGGGGCCACCCTTTTATGTCATCTGATGGAGTTTTCCAGGAAAGGGTGGAGCTGGCTGGCCTTTATAGGAAGTCTCAGAAGTGTCATGGCGTCAAGTGCATGATGGGAGTGGGAGTGTCAGCTATGGTCATTCTGTCGTAGTGATGAATATTTGGCAGCCATGTTGGATGTTTCCGGCAGGCGCTGGTTCTGGGTGGTGGCTTTGATACCAAAGTTATTTCGGGTCACTGGCCGTGAAGGAGTTTTAGAGGGTTCTGGGTAGGGGAGGGTGTGGTGATAGATTTCCTCTGATTCTGTTCCTGATCTGACAACCCTGCCCGCTGCTGTGCAGAGGATGATAGAGCAGGTCGTGGGGTCCCTGGTCCTCTGGAGAAGCGTGATGTTCTCCAGTGGAGGGTGCACACAGTGTCCCAGTGGGGTGGGGTCTCCAGCAGGGAGTAACAGTGCGACAGGGAGCACCGGCAGAGCACGGTGCCCACAGAACTCACTGGGCTGGGTTTTGCGGGCCCTAGCTCTGGGGACATGGCCTGGTAGGCTGGTTGTGTGAGGATCAGCTGCCACCCTCGGACGCCTCAGGTAGCTCCTGCCAGAGGCCATGCAGCCTGCTGTCCACCCCCAGGAGCCCCAGGGACCTGGAGGCCAACTTGGCTATTGGACTCAGGTTTCAACCTTGCTTTTGAACTTTGACCTAAGTAGTTTCTCCTTAGGACTCTGCACTCCTGGCCCCTGCAAAGGCTGTGACGCAAATCCCTGGGGCCTGGGCAGGCATGTGCCTGGGGGAGTGAGCAGGAGGCAGGCCTCGGTGGGCCTTTGGGTACGTCCTGACCGTGCCCAAGCCCTCTCCTTCCTCTCCGTGGAGGCGCGGCTTTCCTGGATGACTGTTTGCTTGCTGCTTGTCGGGGCAGGTGGTTCCTGAGCACTGGTGTGTGCCACGCTCTGGCCTGCACCAGGGAGGAGGCAGGACCCGCACACCTGCCTCACTCTCCCTGCTGGCTCTTTAACTTGGCTCTCTACCTGCAGCCTGTGGTCTAACAGAAGTCCCAAGAAGACTTCCCAAGCCAAGCCCTCCCCTTGCTATGTTCTGTGATCCCTTCTGTGCTGGTGCCCTCAGTGTGTTGGTGTCTTTCCTCCTACTTGGCTGTTCCTCCAGATTCTCAGCTCCCGAGGGCAGGAATCTCATGTCTTTTGTTCCTTGCTCTACTTTGACACGTGGAACCATGCAGCACATAGTAGGTACTTGATACTTACATTTTAAAGGACAGATTGGCCCTCCTCTCCAGGGCTGTGTATTCATCATGAGTTACCATCAGACTGTAAGTCATAAGAGGTCATAGATGTGGCGTAAAGAGTCATTGAGAGTGACAGGTGGAGCACTGTGGCCTAGAGTCCTGGAAGGCTTCGTGAAGGAGGTGGGCTTGACTAGCAGGTCAGTGTTTAACAAGCAGGGTGAAGAAAAGGCAAGGAGAGAGACTTGGAGCTAATCTGATTTGGGAAGGTCAGAGGAGTCAGCTGGGAAGGCTGGGAAGGTCTGAATCCCAGTGGGGGAGTCCGGTCCTCATCTTGGAGGCCAGGGGCAGCCTGGAGGCCTTGCATCCTGCTGGAGTTGACCTTGTGTGGTTACCCACATTCTCTGCGCTCACTGTGCAGGGTCAACCAGCACAGCTGTGTGTAAGGTGAAACCCAAGGCCTCCTTCAGGTCTACTTCCAAAACCTTCCATCCGCCATGGAGGGACCCCCTGCTATGAGTGTGAGTGTGCTCCGGCTTACGTTGCATGCATGAACCCCTCATCAATGACAGACCTAGAACCATGCTTGCATTGGCTTCTGCCTGGGGGGGCTCAGACCGTGCAGGTGGTCCTGAGACCTGGTGTTCGCAGATGAGAACAGGAGACGTGTGTAAGGAGGGGACACCGATTCCAAGCCGCTCGCACCTGTGGCGTCATGGACTGCAGGTGGACGCTGAAGCAGTTGCCAGCTGTCACTTCCACGGTACATTTATCACTGCCGCGCACGCATTGTTGCCATAGAGTCTGAGCATTGCTGCAGGACGTATTTCTAGAAGTAGTATCGCTCTGAGTCTAGATGAAATTCTTTAGGATGTAGGAGTCCATGCTTTAGGAGGTGCCATCAAGCTACTCTTCAAAGGAAAGTTGCCTGTGTATTTATGTATATGTCTATACATTGTATATGTCTGTGTCTATGTCTATACATATGGATATGTCTATACCTATGTCTATACATTGTATATGTCTATACATATGGATATGTATGTCTATACATTGTATATGTCTGTGTCTATGTCCATACATATGGATATGTATGTCTATACATTGTATATGTCTATGTCTATACATATGGATATGTATGTCTATACATTGTATATGTCTGTGTCTATACATTGTATATGTCCATGTGCATGTATATGTATAAGTATGCCTATACATTATATATGTCTATACATATGTCTATATACATAAGTACACAAGCAATTTTCTTTTGAAGAGCAATTTGATGGCACTGCCTGTAGAATTGAATGTTGCCTAATAGCACTTATTTCCCGAAACCTCACCAATATTGAATACTATTGTTCTTTTACATGCTTGCCCATAGGAGGGAGCAAAGCTGGCATCTTTGATTTGAATTTCTCCCATTGCTAGTGCAATTAGCTACCTTTTTACATGGGTGTCACCCACTCAAATGCCTTCCATAAATTGGTTGTTAGCATGTTTCTCATTTGTATATTTTAAACAGATTTTTTTTACGTATGTTGGACATTTACCCTTTGATTTACATATTTGAAGTATTTTCCTTTTTTTAAATTAAATAATTTAATTGACATACGAGGGTGCTTCAAAATGTTCATAGAGAATTTAAAAGATTAGTTTATTTTGGTGACAAACATGCATAGTTTTTTCATAATCTGTATTTTTCACGAACATTCTGAACACCACTTGTGATTTCAATTTTTCCCATCAAAATTAAACTTATCTTTTTTTTTTGACAGGCAGAGTGGACAGTGAGAGAGAGAGACAGAGAGAAAGGTCTTCCTTTGCCGTTGGTTCACCCCCCAATGGCCACTGCAGCCGGCGCACCTCGCTGATCCGAAGGCAGGAGCCAGGTGCTTCTCCTGGTCTCCCACGCAGGTGCAGGACCCAATGACTTGGGCCATCCTCCACTGCATTCCCGGGCCATAGCAGAGAGCTGGACAGGAAGAGGAGCGACTGGGACAGAATCCAGTGCCCCGATCGGGACTAGAACCCGGTATGCTGGCGCCGCAGGCAGAGGATTAGCCTATTGAGCCGCGGCGCCGGCCTAAACTTATCTTTATTTATTATTTGAGAGACACAGGGGACAGGGAGAAAGAGAGAGAATCCCATCTGTTTGTTCACTTCCTAAATGCCTTCAGTGACCAGGGCTGAGCCAGGGCCAGAGGCAAGATTGGAACTCAATCCAGGGCTCCCAAGTGGATGGCAGGGGCCCAGTTATTTGAGGCTTCACGGCTGCCCCATGGTGCACTCCTCAGGAAGCAAAGCCAGGCACCCACAACTCTGATGTGGGCTGACGTGGGACTCGAACACCCCAATCAGTGGCTTAGCCACTTATCTGTCAGTTCTGTTGCCCATGAATTTCTGCAGTAGCCGCGTATGCTACTTAGGCATATTTCTGGAGTATAGTACGATCGTCTGGCACAGGTGTGCAATGTCCCATGACCAAACGGGGGGCAGTTAGCATTTCCATTTCAAACGCTGATGCTTCTTCTGTGTTGGGAAACTCCAGGCTGTTCTTTTCTAGTTAGTGTGAAATCTATCATAAATTGCTGTAGACCAGAGTTACGCCCTGTGCTGTAGAACACTGGAACAAATTCTTCCCATATAACTGTTTTCTCTTTAGAGCAAGAGAAGTTATCACCAGCGCCAAGGCTTGGCGAGACGGCTCTGCTGGCGGGCTCAGGATGGACAGGGTGGGGTTGGGGGGACCAGGGCTACAGATGTGAGGGCCGTGCAGTAGCTGGACATAAGAGGCTGAGATCTGACCATCCCCCATGTGTACAGAACACACACCTTGTGCCTCACTGCCCAGGAGGCATCCCTGGTGGGTGGTGCACACGTTTGGAGAAGTCCAGAGGTGGTTGGTGGGGCTCAGGTTCCGAGCCTTGCTTTCCTGGCCAGTGTGGGCCTTGGCATCGCATGCTGACTCTGGCTGTGGCTTTTCGTGGTCCGGTCGGAGTGCTGGCGCCTCAGGGCAGCCCTGCTGGGCCGTGCTATGGAGCCTGGAAGCGTCAGGGGCCCGGGACAGGGCTTCTGGGGCCGGTGCTGGGCAGGGCAAGAAGTGGGTTCTGAGCAAAGCTTCCCTTCGTCTGCTTTCTGTAGAGAGAGGGTTACCCTTTCGGTTTTAAGGTGTCCAGCATCCTGATGGCCTGCACCCGAGGAACATAAACAGATGCATCAAGATGTTGTTAAAAAGGGCTGCAACCAGTGCACCTTAAAAACGGCTACGTGAGCGGGGCCTTGGGTGGGAGGCTCACCCGCTCCTGTCCAGAGGAGCAGGTTGGCATTCTGGTGTCATGCGCGAAGCTGAGGACTGGGGGCTTGCAGTCTTGCCTGAGCTTGCTCCTGCCAGAGTCAGCACCGGTTCACAGCCACCCCTGGTCTCCAGGACCGCTTCTCCTTGGTGTTGAAAGAGTCCCGGGCAGGTGCCTCTGACACACTGCGGGTGACATTTCTGCCCAGACCCCTGCCCTTTCGCCTGTGTGGATGCTGCCTGCCCACTCTGCATCTTCTCCAGCAGCAGGTTTGTGCTCTGGGAAGCTTAGGGGTTGTGCACTTGAACCCAGCCCTGGTGCAGGCTGCTGGCAAGGGGGCGTGGGCAAAGCCTTGGCTTCTGCCTCCGGGACAGGGTGGGGCAGGTGGGATGAGTTCCACCTGACGGAGCGGTGTCTTTGGAGGGATGCACTTGTGGGACCAATGCTGAGAATTATGAGCAGAAACGTACAGGTACCACACGAGGCACTTCATCAATCCTTTGGAGACGCCCACACATCCTGTTTTCCCTCTTCACCACTTAGGCGGCAATTTCTCTTCTTGTTTCTAACAGCTACCTATAGAAAGCACTTGAATGCAGATCATATCCTGATGGTATTTACTTATATAAATATTTGCGTCCTGGAAGCAGTGTTGCACACAATGCCTACACGGCAGGCTCAGCGGCAGAATGTTAGCGGTAAGGAAGGCCACCTCCACGGGGCGGAGCTGGTGTTGCACGTCTCTGCAGTGAGTCACAGGGGACCGGTAGAGTGGCCTCGAGCTGGCACACCCAGCCCGCCCCTTCCAGGGGACACCGTGGTCATTTTCCAAGGATAAAACCATCTTTGGCCAGTTTCCTTCAGGGTCCCCTGAGCCTCTTCCAGCTCTGTGTCAGGTTCCATTGCGTGTCTGCTGTGCACCCCAGAAATGTGCTTGGGAGTGGAGGGACCCTCCAGGCGCTCATGGTCCATGAAGACAAGTTGATCTCAAGTCAGATAGTAGTGGCATTTCTGTTGGCCAGTGTGATGCCCAAGAACAAGGGAGGAACCAAGAACATCAGACATAGGTTTGGAAACAGCCAATGCGGTGAGGCAGACCAAGGCTAGGGTGGGCAGGTGGCTTCGCAGCAGTGTGGGAGTGTTCCTTGATGTGGGTTCATGTCAAACAATCTTAGATATCCACAGTTCCCCTGGAGCCCAAGACCACGGAGAGGCTGTGCCATTTGCAAAAAAGCAGGCTCTGATGTGTAGGCTGCGGCATGGAGTACTGGGGCAGAGGGAGGAGAACTGTGTACATGTGTGTGCACATGTGTGTGTGCATGCGTACTCTGTACACACCTGTGTGTGTGTGCATCTGTTCACATGCCTGCACTTGCCCATGTGTATAGCTTGCAGCTTAGGGTAGAGATGGATGGAAAATTCTCTGCAGATGAGCCCACAGCCCTGGCTCGTCCTGTCCAGTTCTCTGTCCAGTTCCCTTTTGAGATCAGCTGTCTTCATCCAGGAGAAGAGACCCTGGAATTTCATGTCTCTGAGGCAGGTCCTTCTCTTCCTTTACGTCCGATATTACTACAGTAATATGGCATGGGTTTTAACAAATAAATGCTAACTGCCAACTTCCATGGCTGGACAGCCAGCAATCGGCTTTAGCAAGTGAATAGATGACATATCAAAGAATATGTCGACTAATCCCTTCCCTGTCTGAGAGCGTTTTCCAGATCACAGACAAACACACTGGTGGCGTTTAGAATAGGAGTCCCGGCATGGCCACGAGTGTATTCTGGGGAGCTGCGGGAGCCACGTGCTCCAGGCAGGTGAATATTTTAGGCAATGCTGTGAAGTTGGGGGACACCCGGGAGCCCGCTCCATGGCTGGCACGGCTGTGGCAGGAACACGTTGGAATGATATGCTGCCTTTATTTATTATTTGCTACCTCTGTGACTATCTTAATTTTTTTAAACAAATAATTTCGTCGTAAAGCCTCAGACTGATTTTTTTTTTGCGAAATAGTTCTAGTGAGCTAATTTATTTTTCAACTTTAAAACATCAGCATTTTATAGATCTGAATTTCACAATGTGAGGATGATTGCTACGTACAATTTGCAAAATTGTGATTAGCCAGCCCTTGCTTTGAGTTAGTTCTCCCTAATTCACAAAGGCTTCCAAGAATAGTCTGCACAAAATTCAGTTTGCAAATTGCAGGGCAGATTTTTAGAGGGCAGTTTAAAGAATGAAGTCCTAAGGGTTTTATCTATATTTATATCTCTTGTTAAACCAAACTCTTATGTAAATGTTACAATCTGTAAATAACTAGCAGGGCTGCCTCCTTAAGGCAAGATTGCATCTCCATTTTTGAGATTTAGCAAAATTATTAAATGGCAGAATTGACGGAGACGCAAGTATATTTGGAACGAGCTAATAAACATTAATCAATATCATCAGCTGTATTTGTGTGACTGTTTGAGAGTTTAAAAGTATGGAGACCTTTCTGTTGGCAGTCGGATTTCTCACAAATTAAAAAGAAATTAGAATTACAAAGGCATTGCCCTTAGTGATGTTTGGGAGATTTAAAACAAATGGAGATGGCTTTGTATCCTCTTACTTTTTACAGCTATGAATGTTTCAACAAACCTTGCGTGACTGTATATAGTCTGGGTTATTTTTCATTCTTTTGCCATTGGACAGGAAAGAAATTACTGGCTCCCATCAGTGTTAGTGGTGATCCCCAGTTCTGACATCTGTTCCTTTCTGAGCATTTTACCAACCTTGTTGAAATGTAGTTGTGGTGTTAGAAGTCGACCTCAAGAAGAAAATGAGATGATTAAAAAAAAAATCGCATCGACGAAGCCCCAGAAGTGACTTTGCAGTCACTGTGGATGTGGATGGGGACTGCAGTAGATTTCTTTTCTTAGATCTAGATAACTTATAGGAATTTTCCTCGTGCTTAATCTTTGAATTAAGCAGAATTAGTGGCTTCTCCTTTTTAAATAGAAGTATAATGGATGCGTCTTAGTTTTGGACTTTTTTTTTTTTTTTTTTTTTTTTTTTTTGGAGCAGTTTTGGTCTTTGTCGAGAAAATCATGGAACACACTTGCCCTGAACAAATGCCACCTTCTCCTTTCAGGAAGTCGTCCCTCTCCGCTGGTTCCCAGGGGAAAGCACACAGCATCCAGGGGAAAAGACCCCATGAGGAATGGGAGCTGGGGAGAGCAGAGTGGCAGGGTCTGGGCCTGTGGAGCCCCCTGACCCAGGGTGCCCTTGAAGATGGAGTGGTTAGTGTGGAGTGTACTCAGCTTTCAGGCAATTTGGGCCCCAGGGGCCATAAAGTGCTCCCCTCCCCCACTGGATCCCTCCAGTGAGTGAGTGAGTCCAGGTTAATTTCCTCAATGGGAAAGCGCTTGGATGGCTCCTTTCCCTGTCCGATGCAGAATCAGGATCTCTGACTCACTCCCGACCTGTGGTTAAAGACAGAGGTGCCAGTGCCGCGGCTCACTAGGCTAATCCTCCGACTTGCAGCGCCGGCACACCGGGTTCTAGTCCTGGTCGGGGCGCCGGATTCTGTCCCGGTTGCCCCTCTTCCAGGCCAGCTCTCTGCTGTGGCCCGGGAAGGCAGTGGAGGATGGCCCAAGTCCTTGGGCCCTGCACCCCATGGGAGACCAGGAGAAGCACCTGGCTCCTGCCTTCGGATCAGCGCAGTGCGCCAGCCGCAGTGCGCTGGCCACGGCGGCCATTGGAGGGTGAACCAACGGCAAAGGAAGACCTTTCTCTCTCTCTCTCTCACTGTCCACTCTGCCTTTAAAAAAGAAAACAAACAAACAAACAAACAAACAAAAACAGAGGTATGTCTCCATTGGTTAATCCTTGTGCCTCGTGGGACATGTTGAGTGGCTGGGGCACCTCTGGTGTTAGGAGCACAGCAAGGGGGCACAGCAGCAATGGCCCTGTGCTGTTTGTTTCAGGATATTGACAAATGCCTCTCTGTTTCCTCCCCTTGGAAGACTGTCCTAGCAGGTGCTTGCTCCAGGTCAGGTGTGAGCTGAGCCAATCAGCTTGCACCTGCTGTCCCCAGCCCCCGAGGGCTCTGCAACCCGCACTCGTTCTTCTGCTCAGGAGCTTGCCTCTGGCTCACCTCCTCTCTGCACTCTAAGGACACTTAGGGTTTGCTCTGCAGCTGGCCTCACCACGCTTCTGGCGTAAAGGAAATTTTAATCCGGTACCACACATTTAGAGAACAGAGCAAGTGAGCAAGCCAGCCAGAAGCGCACTCTCAAATTCCCACATCTGGGCCAATGTCCTTTTCTTCTACTGTGTGTATGTTCGTGTGTGTGTGTTCGTGTGTGCGTGTGCATGCATGCGTGTGTGTGCGCATGTCTGCGTGTGTGTGCGTGCGTGTGCATGTGTGCGTGCGTGTGTGTGTGCTGTAGGTAACTGTAGCAGTTGTACCCCGAGTTTTAAGCCCTTTCCCCAGGACTCATCCAACCTCTATCTTGCTAAGTTCCACGTTGCTTATGCCATCATCTTTATAGCTGCTGTATCTCTTGCATGCCATGCTGTAATATATATCCCTAATCCTTTATCACTGGCATTCTAGTTATTTCTCCTAGTTCTGGAATGTGAAAAAAATGGCCACGATGAGCATCCGTGGATGAGGACAGACTTTTGTCCCTTATTTCAGGCCCGATACCAGGGGGTGGGGAGGGGAACCTCCTGGGCTCAGGAGACCCCATGCCATTTTCAGTCCTTTCTCAGGAGACCTTCTGGGCAGAGGCCCAGACATCACACACTTGCTGTTGGGGGTCCCTTAGACCCTGACCCTTGGCCAAGCCCACAGGAAGTACATGGAACAGCCTCTGTCCTGAATTTCCCTTTTTATTCCCTCCCCCTCAGTGCTTTGTGGGTGAGACAGGGCTCTGGGTTACAGTTCTGGACCCTTCTGTTTCCATATACCCTCTGCACACAGCCCTTGCCTCCTGCCAGGACCCTCCCTCTCATCCCCAGAGCTAGCTCCCAAGTTCTGGAAGACCTGTCGGTCAAGGTGGGAAGGCGGCGGGCTCACGGGTGGCTTCAGGCTTGGGGTCCGGATGTATGGAGACTCTTCTGCTTTGGGTCTTCCCCCAGGTGAGCAATCCTCTTCTTGGCTCAACCCCGACAGCACCAAAACATGGCTTCTCCCTGCAGCCCACCTAGTCCCTCACCCCTTCCTCTCCTCTTCCCTCTGTCTCCCTGACAGACCCCTCCTCCTCAAGCACTTAACTATGGTCCAGCAACATCTCCCACCTCCCGTTTGCATCCTGGATCTTTCTCGGGTTGCTAATTCACCCACAATCAATAATTTTATTCTTTTAAAGAAATTACAGAGTATTTCTAAGTGTATGCAGGGAGAGAGCAAAAGCACAGTGTGTGTCGTTTTAGATTTGATGTGTTCTGGATTTAGAAGTGCTGAATAATTCATTCCTGTTTAAAAAATAAACATACTATCTCTATCAGAATTTCACTGGGGGGCTTCGTAACGAGTTGGCCCCAGGGTTGCAGGGTCCTTGGGGTGGGCCACCCATGGAAGGACGCAGGTGCTGTCTGGGTGAAGCTGCCATCCTCTCTGTGGTTGATGGTGAGATGGCCTTGGCTGTGCTTGGGGGGCGGGTATTGATGGTTCTTGGTGCTGTCATCCTCCCTTTGAGAGTTCCTCTCCCCCTGCTAAGGCTGCGTCCTCAACCCATCCATCCTGCCACGCATGGTTCCACCTCCTTCTCCCTCCCTCCTGCTCTCTGTCCATCCATCTGTGTCTACCCCTCTGTCTACCTGCTCACTTCTGTTTCCTGCTGTCTCCTTCCCATCCATCTGTCCATCTCTTGCCCCCTTTATTTACTCATCCAGTCAATCATCACCCCATCTCCCCAGCCACCCATGGGTCCACGTGGACATTTCTGAAGGCCAATGGTGCCTTCCCTTGTATCATGGACAATGATATAATGTGGCCATTTCCTGTTCGCTGCATTCCTCCCTCACCCCCCTACCCTGTGAAGTCAAAGGCTCTTTTCCCATAGGACCTCCCTCTCTGCTCCCAGTCCTTCCTGAAGACTGATGGGCTGGCTCACCCTAAGGTGTTAGTGCTGGACAATTCAGTAGTTGTCCATGGGGAAAGATGCCCAGGGAGGGAAACCTGTCTGAGTGTTTTTGCTCCAGATTCATCCATGTGGTTACCGCCTCCTGGAAGCACTTGCTCTGGCACCAGGGTTTGTATCTGCCTGAGTCCCAGGAAAGAGCAGCAGACATGGGGAAAGAGGGGTCTTGATGGGGATGAGGTTGGAGTGCACACATGTCCAGGGCTCTGGCAGCAGCAGGACAGAAGGTGGCTCTGGTTGGAGGTTGTTGGGCTGTGGCTCCCACCCCAGCCATGGAGGCCAGTGCTGCCTCTCAGCCTGGACACCTGAGCTGGGTATCGAATCTGGGAGGAGAGGCAGCCGTGCAGAGCCCATGCTACTGAGCTTAAAGTCTGTCAGTCTACACTGAGCTGCTGCTAACATACTTCAGGGCTCCTCTGAACCCTGGTACTTCATCTACAAAATGGAAAGTGGATTTGACTGTCTGTTTTGTCAGTGTCCAGGGCCTGCAAGGGGCTGTGGCAGGAATCTGTGTGTGTGGGCACCATGGAAGGGGAGGGTGGTGGAGGGGGCGTTAGGAGGTTTAGCTTGACCCTCTTGGGTTGTGCAGGCTCCTCTGAGGCTCCAATCGAAGGCTTCTACCTTTGGAGTGTCCTGTCACTCTCTTCCTGCCCTGGCACACCACACTGGTTGGTTGGGAGTTGGTGGGCACAGAATCTCAGATTCACCAAGTCTGACAGTGCTGTGTTGTCCACTCCTGTGGCCCCGTGGCTGGGGTGGAAGTGTGGCTCTGGCACCAAATCTTGGCAGAGAATCAACCACATGTTGCTGGTGAACAGCTTCCAGATGTGCCCAGCGTGGAGCCAGCTGAGCCTCAGTGGTGGGTGTTGGGCTGTCCGGCTTTGTCCTGCCATGTGGCCACTGGTGTCACCTCTCTCTCTCAGACCTCACATCCCTGACCAGGTAGCGAGGGGCCAGCCTCTCTCTCGGCTGGGATTCCACCAGGCATCGGGGGAGCCCACTCCCACGTCTGCAAGCTACATACCACCTAGCTCGTCTCCTCCTCGCTAAATCACAAACAGAAATTGAACTCGGGGTCACGCATGAAGTCATGAGTGTAAGTTTATTTTTTACATGTGGAGTGTTCTTTATTTACAGTCGAAATCCCCTGAAGATTAAACTTTAAAAAGATTTAATAGTGCCGGGGTCACATGGTAACCTCTTACCATGCTCCGGGCAAGCAGGCAGAGCTCAAAAACGCAAGCTCTTTGAAGAGCCTTGGAGAGGAGGCCTGGCCCCATTGCAGGCACATGTTCCTGCCGGCCGGGGCCAGCCAGGGCTTGGCACTGCTCTGCCAAGGCCAAGGGAGGAGTTTTGGTGGGGGAGGGGTGCAGATCCCCTTGTGAGGCTTCCAGGGGGAGGTCTGTTGGCTGGAGCCACGCAGGGTGTGAAGAGTGAAGGGAAGAGGATGCCCAGCTGGGGCTGGGAATGGAAGCCAGAGCTCCGCTTTTGCTCATGGTGGTGAGACAAGACCGCTGCAGACAGCCAGACGTGTGCCTTTGGCTTCTTCTTGGGAATCCTCTTGACATTGGCCCCTGACGACTTCTGAGAGAGGGGCCCCAGGTTGGTGACGGCTGCCCGGGCACCCGCCACAGATGGGCACAAAGCAGCTTCCACAGGTTCCTAGAACGATGCAATCCAAGGCTCACTTTATTTCGATGCAAGGAATGCTGAGACCCTTACATCTAACTAGTCTTCAGAGGGTTCACGGAAAATGTGGATTACGAAAAAAAAATGATGCAGAGATTTCAGCATTTTTGTACCAAAATAACCTTATCTTCCAATTACCCCCCCCAACCCCAAACCTCATGAAATACCTTTGGGTCTCCATGTATGAAGACTCCCCAGAAAACACACTATTTTTTAACTGCGATTTTTAAAGACTTCTCCTTCGGCAGGTGTAGCCCCCTGTTGGCTGACAGCTTTTGCTAAGGGACATGTTACTGTTGAAATTAATGCAGGAGGTGCTTGTGCCTCTCTGGCATTGGGCATAGAACTCAAGCTCAGGGCTGGTGTTGTGGCACAGCGGGCTAATCTACTGCCTGCTGTGCCGGCATCCCATATAGGTGCTCCACTTCTGATCCAGCTCCCTGCTGATGCACCTGGGAAAGCAGCAGAAGATGGTGCAAGTGTTTGGGCCCCTGCACCCATGTAGGGTATCCGGATGAAGCTTTTGGCTTTGGCTTAGCCCAGCCCCTGCCATTGCAACCATTTAGGGAGTGAATCAGTGGATGGAAGCGCGCTCTCTCTCTCTATTTATCTCTCTCCCTTTTTCCCTCTCTCTGCCATTCAAATAAATAAAATAAATCTTTTAAAAAAGCAAACACAAGTCAGGCCCTGAGGACCAACACTGAACTGTGAATGACCACTGCCCACGGCTCTGTCTGAGCCCAGCCCTGGCCAGTGGGGTCTGTCCCATCCCAACGTCCTCTGGCTCTTTTCAGTGAGCTGTTATTTTATGAGCAAAGTGGGGTGTTTTCTAGGCCTGCATTTGATTTTCACTTATAATTATCTCCACATAAGACTTCAATTTTGGATTTTGAATTGGAGACACATGCACGTTAAAAGATCAGTGACAAAAATCACATGACATTTGCATGCTGTAATTGTTCCCCTGGTCCCCCTCAGCAGGCTTTGCTGGGAAATTCTGGAAAACCTGCATGAAGCAGTCACACACCCTTGGTCCAGCGGCGGCCATTTAGGGATTTTTTTTTTTTTTTTTTGTGCACACATCCAGCTGCCCCAGGGGAAGCTGGTTTTCAGCCCTCCTAGACTGCACTCCTGTGTCTCCAGGGACTCTGGTCTCTGTCCCTGCCAGGCCTGTGGCATGAGCCTTGAGCTTTGTAGCCACCGGGCCATGCAGGTGTCCTCTGAGTAGTGGAAGTAGGGATCTTGTTGACTTTCAAGGTTGGGGGACAGGTTTGTAGCACCCACCCAAGGGCACAGCTTCAGCCATAAACTTGGACTCGAGTGGCTGGTAGTGTGAGTGGGCAGGGGTGGCCCAGGCTCCAGGGACAGGTGGGACTCCTCTGGGCCTGTGTCTACTGATGTCATATGAGAGAGGAACTTATTTGGTGGGGTTGCTGGAATGAAAACCTATGCATAGTTACTATGACAAGCATTGCTCAACCATGGGCTTGTCAGTGAACATATAGGTGCCTTCTGGGTGTTCGGGTCTGCAGAGCCCACCGGAGGAGTGGGTGGAGAAGAGCCGACTGAGCCTCTAGGGGCTGCACCTGGCTATGGCTGCCAGGGGGCGCCCCTGATTCCTGGTGAGGCTCTCCAGTCCAGGTCACCGCCATGTTCCTCCCGTACTGCAAGGAGGCTTTTCTGCAACCTGCTGGGGCCCTGCGCTGCCCTTGAACTGCACTCAGAACTCGAGGGAAGTCCTGTGCAATCGCCAGAGGGGAGGTCTTGGCTCTTGATGGTCATTTATTCAGTAAGCGGTGATGCGTGGTTCCGGCTGTCTACGTGGCCTCCACTGATCGCCCAAGTTCCGTCGGTGGCGTTTTGTAATGCAGATAGTTATCTGTACCACACGTGTGCTGTGGAAATGCAGGTCTGAGCTGGCGATTCCGCACTGCGGGACAGGCATGTCTGCCGGACGCCATAGGCATGCACCGGAGGGCACAAGCTCAGCTTTTCTTGGGAAAAGTCGGTGCTTGTTCACGGACGTGAATGGTGGCTCCTTCTGGAATCTCCCACTGCCCCAGAAGCCAGCATCACCAGGTGTTTGGCAAACTTTGGGTCTGGTTGGGTGGCCTTTAAACATTAGGGGCTATCAATTCAAGGGTCCTTAGAAATACTGGCTGCTGTAGTTTTGTTCTGAACCATTCCCTCTATGCCACAACAGAATTCCGGGGCGTTACCAAAGTGGAGAACTGAGAATAAGGAGTGAAGAGAGCTATGCACTCAGACCAAGAGAGCTCTTTGGGGGTCTTACTAAAACGGATCTTACTCAAGGGCTGTCTTCTCAGAGGTCGGCTGATCAAGAAGACCAGCGGATTTGTGTGAGAGGCACCTTGGCCATCAGAAGGGCAGGTTCAAGGTCCCTTGCAACAGACAAACACCTGTCCTGGGCCCCCTTGGGGAGCAGGGGAGCAGTACAGAGCCTCATTGGGCAGGGTCTGGCAGGACAGGAGCAGCCAGCTTACAGGGCCTGTTTTTGCTTGGTAGGAAGGTGGCCCTGCTTGGTGAGAACAGACCCTTTGCCCAGAGAACATGCGTAATCCTAGGCCAACTTCGCCCTTTGAGTAAGAACAAGCTTCACTGGGTTTTGGAGGTGGGGGTTGGGGAGCGGGAGGTGGGAAGGCATCTGTTTCAAGCCTGTTCAGCTGAATGTCTGCCTGGGGATGGAGGCTGGAAGTGAGGAATGTTATTGGAGTTCTGTTTTGCAAAGAATATGGGGCCAACGGATACGAGGGAGCCTCGAGAAGTTGGTGGGAAATTAGAATGATGGTTTATTTTGGGTGCAGAACATGTGAGAAATCCATGCATAATTTTTTTTGAAGATGCATTTGCCATGAACTTTCTAAAAACCCACTGGACCATGAGACACCCACAAAAGGGGTGATGAAACTGAATTTTAGAGGGCCCCTCGCTTAGGAGCCTCGGAAGCAGCTGTTGGAGCTGACTTTTGGACGGGGCTTGGGAAGCCCAGGGAGGGTGCAGACCAAAGTCTCAGGCTCCTTCCCCCTGTTCATCAGCTGCACTGCTTGGTTCTGCTCTGTGTTCTTAGGGTCATGTCAATATTTCCATTAAAACACACATTTTTTATGGAGATTTATTACGAGGACAGGATATTTTGCTCTGGGGCATAACTTAGCTTACTGGATCTACACTGGGGAGAGATACTTTCTCCACCAAATTTCTGAAGGAAAATCAAAATTGATTTGGGTGTTATTGAACTGTGCTACTTGATTTTCAAAAAATATTGATTCAGCAGAATAGACTAAAATATTGTAAAATAATATGTTTCTGGTGATTTTATGTTTTATAATAAGTTGACTTAAATGAGACACAGTGAAAAGACTGGCCATCATGCCTGGTAAGCCATAGGCATTCAGTAAATATTACTTTGGTTTCTGAGACCCCCCTCCCCCCAGCACTGGAAGCTTCATTCCTGAGTGTTCTGTGATGGGTAAATACTGAGTGGCACTTGTACATTGCATGTTTTGCTCATCCCAATTCCAGGAGGCTCTGGGTGGCCACATATCAAATATTAATTGCACTAAGTCTGATCAAGTACAAATTTGTGGCCAATAATATGATATTAAAATAAATTTAGTAGTGTAAGCATGTTGGACAAAAAGTGACAGAACCGGGGTGGAAACCTCTTTTTTTTTTCACCTGCAGTCATTAAAAAAATTTGGGGGGGGGGGCTGGCACCGTGGCTCACTTGGTTAATCTTCTGCCTGTGGTGCCGGCATCCCATATCGGCATCGGGTTCTAGTCCTGGTTGCTCCTCTTCCAGTCCAGCTCTCTGCTGTGGCCCAGGAGTGCAGTGGAGGATGGCCCAAGTGCTTGGGCCCTGCACCCGCATGGGAGACCAGGAGGAAGCACCTGGCTCCTGGCCTCAGATCAGTGCAGCGCCAGCCGCAGCAGCCATTTGGGGAATGAACCAAAGGAAGGAAGACCTTTCTCTCTGTCTCTCTCTCTCTCACTGTCTAACTCTACCTAATAAAAAAATTTTTTTTTGAATAACATGAACTACTTGTATATGTTTATGGGGTACAGTGAATTATTTCAACAGAGAGAGCATACATTGATGAAACCAGACAAGTAATCTTTCCTTTTCCTTACAGTTTGTTTGAGAGCCTCCCTGCCCACTCGGTTCCACTTTTCATGCAGTGTAAAGCCGTGGCTGAGAGCTGTGGCACTGTGCTGTGGAGCACCAGGCCTCGTTCTTTCTCTGACCGTTGATGTCTGTTTTCCCACTTTCCTCTCCTTGTCTTCCCAGCCCCTCGTCTGCACTGCTCTGAGATCAGATCACCTTCCAAAGTAGTCCACATGGGAGAGTGAACTTGCAGTTTTGTCTGTTTGTGTCTGACTTCTTCCTCTCGGCCTAATGGCCTCCACTTGCATCCATTTTGCTGTAGGATTTCATTCTGTTCTTTTTTTATGGCTAAATAATAGCCCGCTGTGCATATACACCAGATTTCCTTTATCCATCCATCCACGGCCACCTAGATTCCTTCCCATCTTGGCTGCTGGGAACAGTGCCCCCGTGGGCGTGGGAAGGCAGTCTCTCTTCGCTCTGCTGAGGAAATCCACTGTTGTTTCTTGCCTTTAATCTGAGAGACAGAGACAGAGTGAGTTCCCTTCCACTGGTTCATTCTCCAAATGGCTTGGAGCAGGAGCCGGGGGCCAAAACAGGGAACTGGGGATTTATTCCAGGTCTCTCCCGTGGGTGGCAGAGACCCAAGCCTTGAGCTCATCACTGCTGCCTCTTAGGCACACGCATTGGCAGGAAGCTGGAGTCAGGAGCCAGAGCCAGGCCCTCTGATATGGGGTGGGGTCCTCTTAGCTACTACGCTAAACGCCCACCCCAAGGACATGCACTTGCTTGCACCCTGGGTTTTGTGGGAAAAAGCTGATTGGGGGTCAGGTTAGGTCTGCAGCTGTGTGAGAACACGACTTGGCAGTTTTTGGGGCTCGAAGAACCCTTTGGTGCTGGAATTGGAAGGCCTTGTTCAAAGCCTTGCTTTGCCACTGGAGGCCGTCAGCCAAGTTTGACTGCCGCTCTAGGCTCCTGTTTCGAGGAGGTTAACTGTGGGACCCTTCCACTCTGGCCTCTAGGCTTTCTGGGACTTTGAGGAGACATCAGTGGTTGGGCTGGCTTCGCTGAGCCTCACCTGCTGTCAGGAGACGGCTTGCAGGTTCAGAAAGGGACAGAAGAGGTGGCCATGTAACTCCCAGCAGCCCCGAGAGCTCCCTGCTGGGGAGGAGTTGACTTGAGGATCACCCAGAAGGCCTTGCTCGAGCCAGGAAGAGATCAGAGCCTTGATTCTCAAAACAGACGCGCCCTGGCTCGCTTGCTCACGCAAGTGTGTTTTAGGAATTAGGGCAAGAGGACTACAGTTCCAGCAGTGGTGTCAGTGGCACCAGCCAACGAGGGAAGCTGCTCATCTTTAGGACGGATTCCTGAACGCTGCAAATCTTAGACTTCTCTTACCCCTGTTACAGCAAGGCAGGCTTCCAGTCCAATTTGTTTGGAAAGTGGCTTGAGCATGGCCGCTGGAAGGAAGTCATTCGTGTCCCTGCATGCTGGCACTGCTGATGTCTGAAGTAGGTTTGCACCCTGAGTGTCTGCAGGGCCGTGGCTGGCGGCAATGGCCAATAGTTCTTCCACTTGAACCTCGCCCAGCCTTTCACAGTCACCAACACCTGCGCTGCTGCTCCCACCCAGGCCAGGTTCTTCCCCCGCTGTCTTTTCTTCTGATTCCATCTTTCTGGTGCCCACACTAGCACATCACCGATTCCTCGGCTGTGGATCTTGCTGCCTCCTCTGAGCCCCTCCATGCCTTCTTTGCCCACCCCTTCTCCCCAGGGTGGACGTCATAGCCCATCTCTCTAACCTCTCCCTGGCCTCTCTTTTCAGCTCCTTGTATCTTTCCCCTCCAGCATGTGCACCTGTCCAAAGCCCGGCCTGGGGTGAACTCAGGTGTGTGCTCTCCTCCTTTCTGGGCCAGGTCCTCACATCTCTGTTTTGTAGAAGACAATCACACAGTGGGAGAGTGGGGCTGATGGCTTCCCTTGGACCTAGGACCACAGACCTCACGTGGGCACTGTGTTTCTGGGCCTTGCTGTCCAAAGCAGCCACAACGCCCTTTCTCCTCTTCTCCCGCACCTGGAGCTGCTGCCTTTCTCTCCATTAAGAAATACATGGCCCTGGGCTCTCCCGGGTCCTCTGTCCACCCACTCACAGACAATCTGTCCCTTGTCTGCTCTGCTCTGTTCCTTTGAGAGGCAGTCACCAGCTGGACGGTTCTCTCCTCCCCGGAGATGTGGTTCCCTGGGCACGCACACAGGTGTCTTCACTCCTGCCCGCGCCCTCCTGCCCCTTAGCCAGCACTTCACATCCCACGTCCCTCCTTCTTCTCCTGCTCCA
Source organism: Oryctolagus cuniculus (assembly GCF_051225735.1). NCBI lineage: Eukaryota > Metazoa > Chordata > Mammalia > Lagomorpha > Leporidae > Oryctolagus > Oryctolagus cuniculus. Next base: position 29,305,547 of record NC_142884.1, on the reverse strand, counting down.
CCTCCCTACGTACGCCAGCTGGTGATCGCTCATCCTGCTTGCTTTACGGCACAGTGTCATCATCTGTAATTATCCCGATTATTTATCTATTTATTGTCTTCATCATTCCCACACGTTTAAATCCCACGAAGGAAAGGGCCGAGTTCGTCTTGCTGCTGGCTGTGTGTCGGCATGCAGCGGGACACCTGATCGGCGCGAAGCAGTCTGTGGATGCTGTTGACAGAGCGTGTGCTTCTGTGATCCATGGGGCCCCGGGCAGGGAGGCCACCTCTCCTACAGCCTCAGCCCCATCTCTGAAGGACTGTGGGTCCTGGAATCAGAGAAACCTGGGGACCCCAGTGGAGCTGCTCCCTGGCTCTGTACCCTCTCTCCCTCTCAGGGAAGCATCATGTGTGTTCTGTCATTAAGGGGAACCGGGTAGAGGCCTTGTATCCACATTGGACATCCAGGTGTCCAGGCAGGGTCTGGCCTCTGAGATCCACACAGCTATGGGGCCTCTGGTGCCAAGGTCCCTCCTCTGCCTCTCTGCCTGGTGCTGTCCCTGTCTGGAGCTTCCTGAACGTCTTCCCTGCTGCACCTGTCTGCTTGATTTACAGAGCAAGGTCCATGGTCTCCTTCCCGCCACTTGTCCATCAGCAGTTTCCATCTGGTCTGGCCTACCTGAGGAAGGTAGCCCATGGCTGCGCCCCGGGAACCCCCATCCGCAGACAGACCACCCCACAAATTAGTGGCCCGTGTCTGTGTTGACACATCCACTCTCACCCTAATGATGTGTTTATTTAACTGATGACGGCCGTCCTCATTAGGGAATCATTGTGGAGCCTAGAATAGTGATTATTTTTGCTGATATTCCTTTTCTGCGAAGATGATTTTTTAAAACATCGCTCTTTCGGTGTGCTATGAATCCTTAATGAGGATAGTTAAATTTAAAAGAGACCCCCAAACCTCCCTTCAGGTTGAAACTGGAAGTGTGTGCACAAGCAAGCTGCTCATTTGCTGATTATTGATGGACTGGGTGGGGACAGACCCACAGCGTCCCACACAGCGAGAGCGCCCCATGCCTGAGTACGGTGGCATCTGGGAAAAGTGGCTTGGCCAATGCAAAGTGAGTGCTTGGGGTTCTGGAACATTCTCTGACCTTTTGGTAGAAAGGGCCATGGTTCTGACCATTTGTAAATGGATAGTGGTCTCTGATCCGGACTTGAAGCCGTGTGATCCTTGGGGATGGGTGGAGAACCATGGTTCTGAGAGCTTCTTAGTTGGATTCGCAGAAAACTGGTTAAGGAACTGACCAATCCCTGAATCCTATTGGAATCAAACCCATTTCTGTATAGCCTCTCAGCATTCACGCCCCACTTCCCAGATAAAGACAGGAAGACCCCAGGAGGGTAGGATGTGGTTCAGACAGGCAAGACAAACGTTTCCCATCCATCATGGCGGGGCCCGCTTCTACTCTGAGCCTCTGTCTTCTCCTCTGTAGAATGGGTCTGCGAATGCTCGTCTGCCCCCTGTATGTGAATGTGTTTGAAGCGGAGCGGATCCGGAAGTGCTGTGGGAACCATTGCACGGTGGCCGGATCGTATGATGCTGCTCACGATAACAGTTGCCATGGCCTCCGCCTGACCATCAGCCCTCAGAGGTCCCCACCCAGCTTCTGGGGCTGGGGTCAGGCAGAATTGGACACAGGGAAGCCGGGACGGGAGCCGTATGGCCAGAGCAAGAGGATCCGGCACCAGGCAGGAAGCAGCTGGACCGAGGACCTGGTTGTTGGTTCCAAGTCTTTGCTCTGTGACCTTGGGGAGGTCATTTCACCTCTTACAGCGTCCTTAGCCTCACCCCTGCCACAGGGCTGTCGGGGCCTCACCTCTCAAATCCCCAGCACAGGCACTGTGCTGCCGCCGCCAGTGCCGCCTCCCCCAGCTGGGCACCCGTCCCAGCCTGCCGCCTCTCCCGTGGTGGCCTGTGTGCGTCTGGGGCCTGGCCACGCCCGACCCTCTTGTCAGCAGAGCATGCCAGGGTTCCACGAGTGCTGGCTGCTGCTGCTGCTGCGGGTGTCCGGTCACCTGGGCGGCCCCGGCAGCTGGCCCCCTTCCCAGAGCTCGGAGCGCCTCCTCCTCCTCCTCCCGGCCTTCGCGGCTCCTGCTTTCTAGGGCTGTCCAAGCTCATCTCAGCCAACGTGTGTGCAGAGCTGCCTGCAGGGCTCCCAGATCTGCCTGGGGACAGAATCCTGGCTGGAGTGGCCGCAGACCGGGGCTTGTGAAATATTTCTCCTTGCTCACTGGCCACTGGGTTTCGGGCATGGGCTTATTCTGCCCGCCGCCCCAGGTCCTACCTCTGGTCCCTTTCAGCTGCTGCTACCCAGACACCAACACTGGGCCTTGCCGAAAGCCTTTATAACTGTGGGGGTAGGGCAGAGCCCAGCGAGCTGTGGCAGGAGCTGGCCGAGCCTGGGACATCCCCGCTGAACACAGCTCTCCTAAATACGGCATAGGAGATCTGAGAGGGAGCCGGGAATGGATGAGGGAGGCGGTGATCCTGCTGAGAGCCCCGTGGCAGCCCCCACCTGCTGAGCGCAGACGGTGTGTCCCGCGCACACGTGTGAGGCCCTCACTGACCTCGGGGCACTCAGAGTGCGGCTGGGAAGGCCCACTGCATGTGTTTGTCACCTGTCCATCCTGGAGGGCAAGGACCACGTCCGATCGTTCTTGTTGTTTCTCGGGCACGTGGCACACCAGAGGTTACTCAGCAAGTGTTGGCTGAACGCAGGGGACACCTCATGTGCTGTGCTAATGGTACTTGAAGGGGCAGGAAGGGAGAGAACAGGATGGAACCCCATACCTTGCCAGAGGGGCCGCATAGGCGCTTAGGGTAGATTGTGGGGCTGGTGGAGGTCCCTGCAGGCTGGAGCTGTCGAAAGCCTCTTAGGGGAGACTCTGCTTGGGCGGATCTTTGAATCGGGGCTGGTGCTTGGAGGCGGGGAGGAGGGAGAAGGGCAGAGTGGGAGGGGCAGAGGTGTGCAGGGCTGGCCGCAGAGGGTGTGTCTGGGAGCCCGAGCCAGGGGGTGCGCCTGGGAAACCCTGGAGACCGTCTCGCAGAGGTCGGCAGAGGCCAGCATGCATGGGCCCACGCTGGAGAGTTCAGCTGTGACCCCTGCTGTTATTTTAAGGTGGTGGCTTTTTCATATTTAATTATGAATGAAATTGCATTTGAGGATGGCAGCTGATGATGGCGTGTGGTTATGCTGTGTGGGCTGCTTTCAAAATAGCTCGCCCCAAACTTCATTAGTGATTAGTTTGAGGAAAGTGCCACCCGACCCACCCATGTTCTGCGTGGCTTCTGTGTCCGTGCCACGCTGTCCCAGGGCGGCAGCTGGCGGCCCCCTGCTCTGTCCCTGGCCACATGGGCCCCTTCCGCCCACTCTTGTTCCTGGGGGTCCATCCCCTAGAACTGCAGCATTTCTTACAGTGGTTCAATCGCTCCTCGTTGACCCTTGTCCTGTGCTGCTCTGGTTGGTCCTCTCGCCTGCTCCTCCTCTTTGGGCTGTTTTGAGAGGAGCTGGATGCACAGCCCCTCCCTGCCCATGGCTGCTGGGCCCGTGGAGTGGGGTTGCTGTGCTGAGTGGCTGGCGCCCCCCTGTCTCCTGCCTTCTCCCGAATGTGGGCAGTGTTTGTGGCAGCCTCCGCCCTATCTGCCTCTGCGGGAGCTGTGGCTGTTGGCCGGGCCTCTCCTCCGGGCAGGGCTTTCCTGGCCACCCTTCTGTCACTGGACTTAGGCTAAACCCTCGTTATCATTGAGATTAGCAGTGGTGAGAAGCGCGCAGGGGCTGGCGGGCGCAGCACCCAACGCCTTCCTGGGTGCGACACACCGGGGCCGATCCCATTTCTTCCTCTGAGAGCCTGCCCCCAGCCCCCAGCGGGCCCTGCATCCAGCCCTTCCCCCCCAGCTCCCTCCCGTGGGGCAGAGATCTGACTGGTCAACGAGCCTGCTTGAGTTTGCTTTGGGTCTGCTTCTGCTGTGCAACCTTTCAGACATTGCTTGCTCTCTCTGAGCTTCAGTTTCCTGGCATCTGTATATAGCAGGGATAAAATGAGTAAAAATAGAAATTAAATACAATATTGCAGGGAGGGACCAGAAAGAACAGGCACTGGGCTGAGCGCCCAGCAAGAGCTGAGTGAGCGTTAGCTGAACTCCGGTCCCAATGATGATGCTGACAGCGATGATGATGGTGATGATGATGGTGATGATGATGGTGATGATGGTGATGATGATGATGTTGGTGATGGCTCAGGCTAAGAGAATGCAGCCACACAGTCTGGGATTCAATCCCAGCGCTAACACTTCCTGGTTATTTAACCTTGGGCAAACTACTTGATTTTCTTTTGCTCCAGTTTCCTTATAACTGTTTGAGGGCAGTGCTAACAGCATCTGGCAGGGCGGTAGTAAAGATTTGAACTTGGAGCACACGTAGGGGAGACCGACACGGAGTCCACATGGGACGGAGGTGCTGGCCAGTGAGGATTCATCCCTACAGCTTATGACTGTGACTGTGGCATTACTGTCTCAGTAGCTGTGCCATCGGTGGCAAGTTAGCTACCTCTTCGAGCCTCAATTTCCCTGTAGGGGCAGAGAGCCCGTGGCAGTGGGTTGTCCCCCTGCCAGCCGCGCCCTCTGCGCCGCCTCCCCCAGCCCCCAGGCTGTGACGTTCCGTAGCTAAGTAACCCTGGCTCGCGTGTGGCTTTTGACGGTGGCGCTCGCAGGAGAGCCGCGTGTGCCGCCTCCTCCTTTGGGTGACAGCTGTTTGCAGGCAGATGCCTGGAACAGTGAAAAAAGGGGAGAGTGTCCCACATTTAAATTTGGAATCTGCTTGGAGCCAAGCCAGGCTGCTGTGAGCCCTTGGGGCCCCCGGGCCGGCTGCTCTCTGGGTGACGGTTGCTCTGGTCATGAGGGTGTCAGCCACGTGGCTGGGTCCTCGAAGCCTTGACTACAATGGGAATCCCACAAGGGCTTGAGGGGCCTGGGGGGCAGCTACTATCTATCTGAGGAGTGTCTGGCTCATCTTGTGGGTGAGGAGCGGGTATGAAACATGCGTGGGAAGTGTGTACACAAGGGAGGGCAAGCTGGAACAGGGGCGCATTGGTGCCCTCTGGTCTCAGGTGCAGCCTTCTCGTCCGAGGCAGGGACCTGCTCTCGGGGCCACTGGCCTTCCTGGGAGTGAGGGAGGGTCCCTGGGCCAGGGCTGGGTCTCTTTGATGGACACCACCACTCCAGGCTGCTCCATGTTGGTAGTGTCCTGGAGGGTGATGGGAGGGTGGCCAAAGCTCTGAGATGTAGAGGGAGCTGGCAAGGCCGGTGGCTGCTGCAAGACGTACAGTGGACTTCTCTGCTGTCTGTCACTCCTAAAAGTCCCCCCTCTTCCCTGGGTGCTGTGCCTGCTTCCCACCTAGGGTTGTCCCACCAGGGAGCGGGGCAGTGCATGAAAGGGAAGCTTCTGTGGGCTTCCTTGTCTGACAGAGGGCAGGTGGAGTCCCTGCTCCTCCTAGCCTGGCCCTGGTAGCCTGCCCCTCCCACCCCCAACTCCACCCCAGCCTGGCCCAGCCCCAGCGGAGAGGGCACAGGACGGAAGTTGGTCCAGCCTGGCCCAGCCCCAGCGGAGAGGGCACAGGACGGAAGTTGGTCCAGCCTGGCCCAGCCCCAGCGGAGAGGGCACAGGACGGAAGGTGGTCCTGCCTGGGCCAGCCCCAGCGGAGAGGGCACAGGACGGAAGTTGGTCCAGCCTGGCCTCTTGGGGCTGGTGTGGAGAGGCTCCTTCTCGCTGAGCGTCTCCTGGGGAAGGCAGAGATTTCCCAGCCTCTAATGGCTGCGTCTCTGGGGGAAACAGGGGCCGTGTCACCTACCCAAGAGGCCTGAATCTAGTGGCCCCGTTCCTCTGAAGTGGCCTCAGGAGGGCTGGATGAGCAGAGTTGGAACAGCCCTTTGGACACGTCCCAGGCAGTCAGTCAGGTCTTGAATGGGGAGGTCCAGTGGGGCCCAGCCCTGCTCCCTTGACCCTCTGGGCAGCAGTGTGCCCTGGGCACAGGGGCTGGGGGACACCCCCATTCCCGCCCTCCTCTGGGACTCGCCCAGAGGCAAACCTCGCAGGGCGCAGGGCGGAGGCAGTTTCCTTCCCGCGCCTCTGAGGAGTCCGCCCCTGCTCAGGTGCTGTCACAGTGGAGTCCCCGGCTGCTCATCATCTCACACCTCGGTGCCTTTTCTGGGGATGCAATTTGCTGTCTATTTTTAACTTGTACAGAGAGGGCCGGAAAGGAAACCCAGGGAGGAAGAAGCAGGAGCCGTTGAGGTTGCAGGTCCACCAGCAGAAGGGTTGTCCCGAGTGACATCTCGTCGCCAGCGCCAGCCTCTCGGGGTGGGGGTGGGGGGTCCTTTGGCAACAGGCGTCGTGTGTGTTTTCTGTCCCTTCTCTTCTGCTGCTGCGCACTTGATTTGGTTCCAGCCATGTCAGGAAGACTTGAGCAAAAAAAAAAAAAAAAAAAAAAAAAAAACCCACCATTAAAGACATGCTCTTTGTTTTTTCAATCTGTGACCCCAGCCATCTCTTTAGCAAGCCACGGTTCAGTGAACTGGCACACAGCAGCCGTTCAGCAGTGGAAAAATCATAAAACAGATGGAAGCTTTACATTTTTGTTTAGTTTTTAAGAGCAGTTTTTATAACATCGCTTAAAACCATTCTGATGCATCATACTGTTTACACTCAAAGCTTTGTAGCTAAGATGTTTACAGTATGGAGAATGTTTTAAGATATTTTATAGTTATGATATTTAGATAATTGGCAAGGAAAAAAATAGTTTGTTGAGATTGTAGTGATGTTGGGAACCGTGAAGTAACTTATGAGTCTCAATAAATATGTCCAGTCCGGTGGAAAGTACAAACTCAGTTAAAACAAAACAACACAAGAGGGAATATCTTTTTAGTGAAATCATTTCCTTTTCTTAATCAAAAGATGACAGGCAGGGCCTCAGAACTCCATCTGCAGGGCACCGCGCCACGGATGTGTGCGCGCGCGGCTGCACCCCTTCTGATTGACAGCTGCATCGCATCCGCCCATTGCTGTTCGGCGAGAGTGCCTACAGACCCCGAAATCACTTGAGTGCAGTTTTCGGGGACCACCGTCAACTGCGCCCAGGGCAGCCCCCACATCTCTTTGTGTGGTGCAAAGAGCTTGCAGAGTTTTTTTCTTTTTCTTTTTCTTTCTTCGTGTTGAAGAATTTATGCAGAGTTGGGATTTGGAACTCCTTGCCCCCTTTTCTTTTAACTGCCCCAAAATGGCATTAATCAAAAACAATAACTCCTTTTAACTTTCCTAAGTGCTCTAAAGGAAAGTATGAAATAATCTGTGTGTGGGCCACAAATGTGGAGAATGCAAACATTTCACAATAAACATGTTTAAATGGAAGTCCCTGGCAAGATAGTCGGCAAGATAATACATGCTGGGTTAATTAATGCATGCTCATAAAAATAAACTTCACTTTTAAGATTGGACCAATAAAAATCATTAGCATATTTGGATCAGATGACTTTGTGTATACATTGAACTTCTCTGTGGCAAACCGTTCCTGGAGACACTGCAACCGATTTCCGTCTCCAGTGCAAACTCCACTTCCGTCCTGCTCTGTGCGTTTCTAAGTACAGCGATGTGATGATCCATTCTGGGTTTACCTGCCGTACAGACCTGCCATGGATCTATTGGCGGTGGGATTCAATTTGTCATTTCAGATGCGTAAATCCTAGTTAGACTGCCAGCCAAACATTTAGTTGCGTGGAGATTCCTATTGTTTGCTAAAGACACGTAGCATTTGAGCTTCATTGCGATCAAATCACTGTAGCGCATTGTTTTCACTCCAAGATGTTTAGTTTCTCTCTCTTAGACGGAATCATTTTAGCCTATCGGCAAATGCTATCATAAAAAAAAAAAATTGTCCTGCAATGAATTTATCCAAATGCACGTTGGCTTTGGGGTGTGGACTGTGTAGTTGTTCCCCGGTCCTGCTGAATGAGAATTCCTTTAATTTTTTGAAGTCTAATTACAGTATAGGTGATCCTGGCTTTATGCTGTGCTTTTCTGTACAGGAAGAAGATAGACTACCACAAAGGCCCCTTCCGTAGGAAGCTGACAGTAAAACCCAAGTCATTTGAAAAGAACTGAAATTGGAATTCCATAAACTCGGTGGAAGTTAAGTTGTAACTACTCAGATAGTGAAATTCTGAACCCACCATCATGCCGCATTTCCAATCCTTAGGAAAATAAAAAACACCCCGACACAAATTATTGAGGAAAAAAAACTCCAGCAGGAGTTTAATTTTATCTAAGTTTATCGGCAGCTTACTTTAAACTAATGTGCAATAAACTTGCCGAGCCGAACAATTGAAAGAAATGCAAAGAAGCATTTTGGGTCCTTTTCTTACCCTGTCTGCTCTAATAAGGCTGATAGAGCAGGAAGCAAACACCTCAATGGACCCTTGGGGTTTCTGGGGCTGCCCATGGCCATGCTTGGCTACCGTGCCGTACGTAGTCCCTGGCGGCCAAGGTGTTCTCAGCTGGTTCTACACCCGGCCGCGTGTGCTGGACCGCAGACGGCGGGGCCGGCTGACCCCGGGGCCTGCTGCCTACACCCTGCCTGGAGACAGACGGGGACCTCCGGGTAAGCCCTTCTAGGGTAGCATCGCCCGAGCTGGCCCCGGGCGTGAGACAAGTCCCCTAAGAAAGAGCCTTTCACATGAATGTCTCTGGAAAAAGGGCTTGCAAGTCCGAGGGTTCCAGGAGACTGTAAACAGCGTCGGCTCCATACCCTCATTTTGTGCCAGAGACTCAACATTGCCTATTTTAGAGGGCCTGTGTTTATGCCTGCAAAACAAACCTCTGCGCCTGTGTATATTTGTGCAGAAGCCACACCTAGCGGCTCCTGCCGAGGGTGCGCCCGTCCTGTCATGCCGGCCAGCGTCAGCAAAGCTGTGCAGCCCCCTCCCTGCCCCCACTGCAGGGGGCTGGCCCCGGGTTAGGGCTCTGACTTAGGGACCGCCTGCCTTAACCCCAGGCAGACCCTGTGCCCGCAAGGAGATAGATGGGTGGAGGAGGTGCTGCCCACGGCAGGCAGGGCTGCTCACGAGGACTTCCGGAAGACTGGGAAGCCAGAATGAGGGAGACCTCCCCCAGCCCATGGTGTAGCTGGGATGGGAGGGACTCCTCTGGGCCGACAGGGGGTTAGTGCAGACTGAGCAAGGCCCAGGCTTCTGATTCTAGGTCCAGTGGTCTTGCCCCTGAAGGAGAGTTGCCGAGCAGAACAGTGGGAAAGATGGCTAAGTGCACAGCAGCCGACATGCTATGGAGGACCGGTCACAGCCGGCCGGTTCTGGAAGGCTTCGTCCCGCTGTTGCCTCTGTCTTTTCACACAGCAATAGCAGCTGCTAACCATGCCCCAGGTGTACTGTCTCTCTTCTTTAATCTTTATGGACTTACCTCGCTTCATTTCACTGGTCCACATAACAACCTGGTGAGTTAGGAACTACCATCACCCCCATTTTACAGATGAAGAAACTGAGGTTCCAACCATTCTTGGGTGCTCGTGGAGGAGGACTTGGGTCAGGGCTGCTTGCCCCAGGGTTGTTCTGCTCAGCTCCGTGCTGCACCCACACCTGCAAGACGGCTCCAAGTCCCACACAGCTGAGTGTTTTCCTCTCTGATACATTATCTATTTTACATACATGGATGGGAGTAAATATTGGCTTTTATTTTATACTGTTGTTGTGTAACGTTTCCACTGGTGGGGAAAAAAAAGTGGTTGAAGGAAATCGGTGCATCGATTTCAGGAAAGAACTAGTTTGTGGCACTGATGTGGCCGTGGGCAAAGGTGACACACACACAAAGGACCGGAACTGGGGCAGTGCGGTCCCATCATAGCCGCAGTGAGAGCCAAGAGGCCCGTACGGTGACCCTGCACGGAGACATTTCAGATGGGCCTCGTCTCCATTTGGGGAGTCGACTTCCAGCACTGTCTTCTGAGAAGTTTGGGGGGAAGCGAGTCTTGGGTGTTGATGTCCCAGCTGTATGTTTAAGGCTCTTCACCCTCCGACGGACCCCACGGAGACCGGGGTCTGGCCTTCCTCCAGCATCCTGCCTGGGGTCTCCGTTGGCCAATCAGGGCTGGAAGGCAGATGGTGAGAGAAGGCTCAAGTGTCTCACCTGAGCCCCCACGTGCTGGTGCTGAGTTGCCGGGGCACCCAGATGTTGGTGACTGTTCTAAGGCTGCCATGCCGCCCTATTGACTACCAGGCATCCTTCCATGCCACCATAATTTTCTCACTGAGTAATGGCTTCACAGGTCATCAGCGAGTCCAGTGGTTCTCAAATTGACTTCCATGGAACCCCAGGGGTTCCAAGGAGAGGCCCGAGGAACCAAAGGGAAGACTTGAGATTCTGTTCCACAGCTTCGGGCAAAGCAACTACGCTTTGATTGGTGCAAAGGAGGCACGACTGCCCTGGGGGAAAAGATATTGCTTCTAGAAAATGCCAAAAGCCACAAACCTGGACCCAGTTCTTGGTCCTGCAGGTGGGAAGCCACGGCCCATAGAAGGGCAAAGCCTCGCACAGGTGGACTCCGGCCAGTTAGTTGCAATAGAAAAGGTCTATTTTCCCAGAATAAAATATACACTTAAATGAAGACGCAAGGTTTCAAAGTCCCCTGGCAACCTGGGTGTTTGGTGGAAATGGATGTCCACCCATGGGCAGGGCACCCAGAGCCCACAGGGCAGAACTGCTCAGTGCTCTCAGGAGCGCGCAGTGACGGCTGGGGGTGAGCGTTTCGTGGGCACGGGCAGGCGCATGGTCTCCATCTGTACAGCGGAGCCCTGGAGGCTCAGCGGGACTGTGCCACTTCCCACTCGCAGTCCTGGAGCTTGTGGGCTCTTCTCTGGGGTCTGTGCTCTTGGGTCCCATGGTTCCCGCCTCCTAGGAAGGGTTCCTCAGTGGCTGGCAGGGTTCCACTGGGGCAGATGGGGCCGGGGGTCAAAACCTCGGCCAAGTCCTTTCCTATGGAAGGTTCAGACAGGACGGGGAAATATTCCTGTGACACCCCCCCCCCCCCCCGCCACCACCAATTCTGCAAGCATTTGGTGCAGAGTCTTATTGGCTGGAGCTGAACACACCAAACACCAGGTCAGTTAGCAAGGGTAGGGACCCAGCGCGTCTGCTGTCACATCTCACGTCAACCCACAGGGTGGGCAGGCGAGAGGAGCCCCTGTGTCTATTTGTTGATCTAGAGATTACAAAGCTATTCTTTCATGCATTCATTGGGCAGTTTTATTTCCATATGCATTTGTGCTTTTACCTATTAATTCATGCACTTAGTACTTTTTTTCTTCCTCCAGTCACCGCAGTATCTCTCCATCCATCCATTCATATAGGTGTTTAAGCCTTCATTCACTTATGCCCGCATTTATCTGTACACTTGTTAGTTCATTCATTCATTCATTCAACAAACCAAGCATGTTGGAATGAATGAAAAGCTCCGGAGGTGAGTGTCAGAGTTGAACAATACCTAGGCTGGACTG